>NW_027276523.1:0-38533 GCF_030028105.1 Mobula birostris | reverse complement strand
CCCCTCATACCTTCCCCTATATTGATGTATTTTTGCGGAGATCTCATAATGTCCCCTTTATCGCTGTGTTATTGCTCACCTCTCATAGCTTCCCCTATATCGCCCTGTTTTCGCACTCCTTTCATGCATTTCCGTATATCATTGTGTTTTTGCACACCTCTCATACCTTCCCCAATATCACCGTGATTTCATGCACATCTCATAACGCCCCAATGTCGCTGGGTTTTCACGCACCTCTCATAACTTCCCCTATATCGCCCTGTTTTTGCACTCCTCTCATACCTTCACCTATATCACTATGTTTTCACGCAGCTCTCATACCTTCCCCTATATCGCTGTATTATCGTGCACCTCTCATACCTTCCCCTATATCGCTGTGTTTTCACGCACCTCTCATAACTTCTCCTATATCGCTGTACTTTTGCGCACATTTCATACCTTCCCTTATATTGCCGTGTTTTCATGCACATCTCATTATGTCCTCTATATCACTGTGTGGTCGTGCACCTCCCATAGCACCCCTATATAACTGTGCCTTCGCGTACCTCTCATACCTTCCCCTATATCGCCCTGTTTTTGCTCATTTCCCATAACTTCCCCGATATCGCTGTGTTTTCAGGCACCTCTCATACCTTCCCCTATATCGCCCTGTTTTCGCGCACATCCCATAGCTTCCACTGTATTGCCCTGTTTTCGCGCACCTCTCATACCATCCCCTATATCGCCCTGTTTTCGCGCACCTCCCATACCTCCCCCTACATTGCTGTTTTTTCATGCACCTCTCTTACCTTGCCCTATATTGCTGTGTTTTCACGCACCTCTCATAAATTCTGCTATAACGCTGTATTTTTGTACACCCCTCATACCTTCCCCTATATTGCTGTGTTTTCATGCACATCTCATAACATCCCCTACATCGCTGAGTATTCGTGCACCTCCCATAGCACCCTTATATAACTGTGCCTTCGCGTACCTCTCATACCTTCCCCTATATCGCCCTGTTTTCGAGCACCTCCCATAAATTCCCCTATATCGCTGTGTTTTCGTGCACCTTTCATACCTCCGCCTATATCGCTGTGTTTTCACTCACCTCTCATAACTTCTCCTATATTGCTGTATTTTTGCGCACCTCTCATAACTTCCCCTGTATAGCCGTGTTTTTATGCACATCTCATAACGTCCCCTATATCGCTGTGTATTCGCGCACCTCCCATAGAATCCCCTATATCGCTGTGCCTTCGCGCACCTCTCATACCTTCCCCTATATCGCCCTGTTTTCATGCACCTCTCATTCCTTCCCCTATATCGCTGTGTTTTCACACACCTCTCATAACTTCTCCTATATTGCTGTGTTTTTGTGCACCTCTTATATCTTCCCTAATATCGCTGCATTTTCATGCACATCTCATAACGTCCCCTATATCGCTAGGTTTTCACGCACCTCTCATAACTTCCCCTATATCGCCCTGTTTTCGCACTCCTCTCATACCTTCCCCTATATCAATGTGTTTTCACGCTGCTCTCATACCTTCCCCTATATCGCTGTGTTATCGCACACCTCTCATGGCTTCTCGACTATCGCCGTGTATTCATGCACATCTCATAGCTTTACCTATATCACTGTGCCTTCGCGCACCTCTCATGCCTTCCCCTAAATCGCGCTGTTTTTGCGCACCTCCCATACCTTCCCCGATATCACTGTGTTTTCATGCACCTCCCATAGCTTCACCAACTTCGCTGTTTTCGCGCACAACCCATAGCTTCACCTTGATCGCTGTGTTATTGCTCACCTCTCAGAGCTTCACCTATATCGCCGTGTTTTCGCGCACCTCGCATGTCTTCACCTATATCGCTATGTTTTTGCTCCTATCATTAATTCCCCTATATCGCTGTGTTTTCTCGCACCTCTGATAAATTCCCCTATATCGCCCTGTTTTCGCGCACATCCCATAGGTTCCACTATATTGCCCTGTTTTTGCGCACCTCTCATGTCTTTCCCTATATCACGGTGTTTTCGCACACCTCTCATACCTTCCCCTATATCGCCCTGTTTTCACACACCTCTCATACCTTCCCCTATATCGCTGCATTTTCACGCACATCTCATAACGTCCCCTATATCGCTGTGCTTTCTCGCACCTCTGATACATTCCACTGTATCGCAGTGTTTTCGCGCACTTCTCATAAGTTCCCCTATATCGCCGTGTATTCGCGCACGTCCCATAGCGTCCCCTATATCGCTGTGTTTTCGCGCACCTCCCATACCTCCCCCTATATTGCTGTGTTTTCCTGCACCTCTCATACCTTGCCCTATATTACTGTGTTTTCACGCACCTCTCTTAAATTCTGCTATAATGCTGTATTTTTGCGCACCTCTCATACCTTCCCCCATATTGCCGTGTTTTCATGCACATCTCATAACGTCCCCTATATCGCTGTGTATTCGTGCACCTCCATAGCCCCCTATATCACTGTGCCTTCGCGAACCTCTCATATCTTCCCCTATATGCCCTGTTTTCGCTCACTTCCCATAACTTCCCCGATATTGCTGTGTTTTCAGGCACCTCTCATACCTTCCCCTATATCGCTCTGTTTTCACGCACATCCCATAGCTTCCACTATATTGCCCTGTTTTCGCGCACCTCTCATTTCATCCCCTATGTCGCCCTGTTTTCACACACCTCCCATACCTCCCCCTATATTGCTGTGTTTTCGTGCACCTCTCATAAATTCTGCTATAACGCTGTATTTTTGTGCACCTCTCATAACTTCCCCTATATTGCTGTGTTTTCATGCACATCTCATAACGTCCCCTATATCACTGTGTATTCGTGCACCTCCCATAACTCCCCTATATAACTGTGCCATCACGTACTTCTCATACCTTCCCCTATATCGCCCTGTTTTCGCTCACTTCCCATAACTTCCCCGATATCGCTGGGTTTTTGCACACCTCTTATACATTCCCCTATATCACTGTGTTTTCACGCACCTCCCATAGCGTCCCCTATATCGCTGTGTTTTCGCGCACCTCTCATACCTTCCCCTGTATCGCTGTGTTTTCACGCACCTCTCATAACTTTTCCTGTATCGCTGTACTTTTGCGCACATCTCATACCTTCCCCTATTTTGATGTGTTTTTATGGAAATCTCATAACGTCCCCTATATCGCCCTGTTTTCGCACACCTCCCATACCTTCCCCTATATCGCTGTATTATTGTGCACCTCTCATACCTTCCCCTATATCGCTGTGTTTTCACGCACCTCTCATAAGTTCTCCTATATCGCTGTACTCTTGCATACATCTCATACCTTCCCCTATATTGCCGTGTTTTCATGCACATCTCATAACGTCCCCTATATCGCTGTGCATTCGCGCACCTCCGTAACATCCCCTATATCACTGTGCCTTCGCGCACCTCTCATACCTTCCCCTATGTCGCCCTGTTTTCGTGCATTTCCCATACCTTCCCTGATATCGCTATGTCTTCGTGCACCTCCCATAGCTTCGACTACATCCCTGTTTTCGCGCACAACCCATAGCTTCACCTTGATCGCTGTGTTATTGCTCACCTCTCATAGCTTCCCCTATATCGCCGTGTTTTCACGCACCTCGCATGTCTTCACCTATATTGCTATGTTTTTGCTCCTATCATTACTTCCCCTATATCGCTGTGTTTTCACGCACCTCTCATAACTTCTCCAATATTGCTGCATTTTTGCGCACCTCTCATAACTTCCCCCATATCGCTGTGTTTTTATGCACATCTCATAACGTCCCCTATATCACTGTGTAGTCGCGCACCTCCCATAGCCTCCCACATATTGCTGTGCCTTCGCGCATTTCTCATACCTTCGCCTATATCGCCCTGTTTTCGCACACTTCCCATTCATTCTCCTATGTCGCTGTGTTTTTGTGAACCTCTTATATCTTCCCTAATATCGCTGCTTCTTCCTGCACATCTCATAACGTCCCCTATATCGCTGTGTATTCACGCACCTCCCATAGCATCCCCTATATCGCTGTGCCTTGCGCACCTCCCATACCTTCCCCTATATCGCTGTCTTTTCGCACAAATCCCATAGATTCAACTTTATCACTGTGTTATTGCACGCCTCTCAGAGCTTCCCCTATATCGCCGTGTTTTTGCTCACCTTTCATAGCTTCCCCTATATCGCCGTGCCTTCGCGCACCTCTCATGTCTTCACCTAGATCGCTATGTTTTCGCTCCTCTCATTACTTCCCCTATATCGCTGTGTTTTCACGCACCTCTGATACACTCCCCTGTATCGCCGTGTTTTTGCGCACCTCTCATAATTTCCCCTATATCGCCGTGTTTTCGCGCACGTCCCATAGCGTCCCCTATAACGCGGTGTTTTCGGGCACCTCTCATACCTTCCCCTATGTTGCCGTGTTTTCATGCACATCTCATAACGTCCCCTATATCTCTGTGTATTCGTGCACCTCCCATAGCACCCCTATATAACTGTGCCTTCGCGTACCTCTCATGCCTTCCCCTATATCGTTGTGTTTTCACGCACCTCTCATAACTTCTCCTATATTGCTGCATTTTTGCGCACCTCTCATAAATTCCCCTGTATCGCTGTGTTTTTATGCACATTTCATAACGTCCCCTATATCACTGTGTAGTCTCGCACCTCCCATAGCCTCCCACATATTGCTGTGCCTTCGCGCACTTCTCATACCTTCGCCTATATCGCCCTGTTTTCGCACACTTCCCATTCATTCTCCTATGTCGCTGTGTTTTTGTGAACCTCTTATATCTTCCCTAATATTGCTGCTTCTTCCTGCACATCTCATAACGTCCCCTATATCGCTGTGTATTCACGCACCTCCCATAGCATCCCCTATATCGCTGTGCCTTGCGCACGTCCCATACCTTCCCCTATATCGCTGTCTTTTCGCACACATCCCATAGATTCAACTTTATCACTGTGTTATTGCACACCTCTCAGAGCTTCCCCTATATCGCCGTGTTTTTGCTCACCTTTCATAGCTTCCCCTATATCACCGTGTCTTCGCGCACCTCTCATGTCTTCACCTAGATCGCTATGTTTTCGCTCCTCTCATTACTTCCCCTATATCGCTGTGTTTTCACGCACCTCTGATACACTCCCCTGTATCGCCGTGTTTTCGCGCACCTCTCATAATTTCCCCTATATCGCCATGTTTTCACGCACGTCCTATAGCGTCCCCTATAACGCGGTGTTTTCGGGCACCTCTCATACCTTCCCCTATATTGCCGTGTTTTCATGCACATCTCATAACGTCCCCTATATCCCTGTGTATTCGTGCACCTCCCATAGCACCCCTATATAACTGTGCCTTCGCGTACCTCTCATGCCTTCCCCTATATCGCTGTGTTTTCACGCACCTCACATAACTTCTCCTATATTGCTGCATTTTTGCGCACCTCTCATAACTTCCCCTATATCGCTATGTTTTTATGCACATCTCATAACGTCCCCTATATTACTGTGTAGTCTCGCACCTCCCATAGCCTCCCACATATTGCTGTGCCTTCGCGCACTTCTCATACCTTCCCCTATATCGCCCTGTTTTCGCACACTTCCCATTCATTCTCCTATGTTGCCTTGCTTTTGTGAACCTCTCATACCTTCCCTAATATCGCTGCGTTTTCATGCACATCTCATAACGTCCCGTATATTGCTGTGTATTCACGCACCTCCCATAGCATCCCCTATATCGCTGTGCCTTGCGCACCTCCCATACCTTCCCCTATATCGCTGTCTTTTCGCACACATCCCATAGATTCACCTTTATGACTGTGTAATTGCACACCTCTCAGAGCTTCGCCTATATCGCCGTGTTTTTGCTCACCTTTCATAGCTTCCCCTATATCGCTGTGTTTTCACGCACCTCTGATACACTCCCCTGTATCGCCGTGTTTTCGCGCACCTCTCATAATTTCCCCTATATCGCCGTGTTTTCGCGCACGTCACATAGCGTCCCCTATAACGTGGTGTTTTCGGTCACCTCTCATACCTTCCCCTATATTGCCATGTTTTCATGCACATCTCATAACGTCCCCTATATCACTGTGTAGTCTCGCACCTCCCATAGCCTCCCACATATTGCTGTGCCTTCGCGCACTTCTCATACCTTCACCTATATCGCCCTGTTTTCGCACACTTCCCATTCATTCTCCTATGCAACTGTGCTTTTGTGAACCTCTCATACCTTCCCTAAAATCACTGCGTTTTCATGCACATCTCATAACGTCCCGTATATCGCTGTGTATTCACGCACCTCCCATAGCATCCCCTATATCGCTGTGCCTTGCGCACCTCTCATACTTTCCCCTATATAGCTGTGTTTTTGCGCACATCCCATAGATTCACCTTTATCGCTGTGTTATTGCTCACCTCTCATAGCTTCCCCTATATCACCGTGCTTTTGCTCACCTCTCATAGCTTCCATTATATTGTCCTGCTTTCACGCACCTCTCATGTCTTCCCCTATATCACTGTGTTTTCGCGTACCTCCCATAGCATCCCCTATATTGCTGTGTCTTCACACTCATCTCATACCTTCCCCTATATCACCCTGTTTTCGAGCACCACCCATACCTTCCCCTATATCGCTGTGTTTTCGTGCACCTTTCATACCTCCTCCTATATCGCTGTGTTTTCACTCACCTCTCATAACTTCCCCTATATCGCCGTGTTTTTATGTACATCTCATAACGTCCCCTATATCGCTGTGTATTCGCGCACCTCCCATAGAATCCCCTATATCGCTGTGCCTTCGTGCACCTCTCATTTCTTCTCCTATATCACTATGTTTTCGTGCACCTCTCATACCTTCCACTATATCGCTGTGTTTTCACACAGCTCTCATAACTTCTCCTATATCGCTGTGTTTTTGTGCACCTCTTATATCTTCCCTAATATCGCTGTGTTTTAATGCACATCTCATAACGTCCCCTGTATCGCTGTGTTTTCACGCACCTCCCATAGCATTCCCTATATCGCTGTGCCTTGAGCACCTCTCATACCTTCCCCTGTATCGCTGTCTTTTCGCGCACATCCCATAGATTCAACTTTGTCGCTGTATTATTGCACACCTCTCACAGCTTCCCCTATATCGCCGTGTTTTTGCTCACCTCTCGTAGCTTCCCCTATATTGCCGTGTTTTCGCGCACCTCTCATGTCTTCACCTAGATCGCTATGTTTTCGCTCCTCTCATTACTTCCCCTATATCGCTGTGTTTTCTCGCACCTCTGATACATTCTCCCATATCGCCGCGTTTTCGCGCACCTCTTATAGCTTGCCCTATATCGGCGTGTTTTCATGAACATCTCATAACGTCTCCTATATCACTGTGTTTTGCGCACATCCCATAGCATCCCCTATATCGCTGTGCCTTCGTGTACCTCTCATATCTTCCCCTATATCGCTGTGTTTTCATGCACATCTCATAAAGTCCCCTATATCGCTGTGCTTTCTCGCACCTCTGATACATTCCCCTGTATTGCCGTGTTTTCGCGCACCTCTCATAATTTCCCCTATATCGCCGTGTTTTTGCGCACCTCATTCCTTCCCCTATATCGCCCTGTTTTCCCACACCTCTCATACCTTCCCCTATATCGCCGTGTTTTCGCGCACCTCATTCCTTCCCCTATATCGCCCTGTTTTCCCACACCTCTCATACCTTCCCCTATATCGCCCTGTTTTCGCTCACTTCCCATAACTTCCCCGATATCACTGTGTTTTCAGGCACCTCTCATACCTTCAACTATATTGCTGTGTTGTCACCCACCTCTCATAACTTCTCCTATATCGCTGTGTTTTTGCACGCCTCTCATACCTTCCCCTATATCGCTGTGTTTTCGCGCACCTCTCATGGCTTCCCCAATATCGCCGTGTATTCATTCACATCTCATACCATCCCCTATATCGTTGTGTTTTCGCGCAACTCCCATAGCTTCGCTGACATCGGTATGTTTTCGCTCCTCTCATTACTTCCCCTATATCACTGTGTTTTCGTGCACGTCCCATAGCTTCCACTATATTGCCCTGTTTTTGCGCACCTCTCATAGCATCCCCTATATCACTGTGTTTTCGCGCACCTCCCATAGCATCCGCTATATTGCTGTGCCTTCGCACACCTCTCATACCTTCCCCTATATCGCCGTTTTCGCTCAACTCCCATACCTTCTCCTATATCGTTGTGTTTTCACGCACCTCTCATGCCTTCCCCTATATCGCCCTGTTTTCGAACACCTCCCATAACTTCCGCTATATTGTCCTGTTTTCGCGCACCTCTCATGTCTTCCCCTATATCGCTGTGTCTTCATACAAATCTTATACTGTCCCCTATATCGCCCTGTTTTCGCGCACCTCCCATTCATTCTCCTATATCGCTGCGTTTTTGTGAATCTCTCATACCTTCCTTAATATCGCTGCGTTTTCATGCACATCTCATAATGTCCCGTATATCGTTGTGTATTCACGCATCTGCCATAGCATCCCCTATATTGCTGTGCCTTGCGCACCTCTCATACCTTCCCCTATATCGCTGTGTTTTTGTGCACATCTCATAGATGCACCTTTATCGCTGTGTTATTGCTCACCTCTCATAGCTTCCACTATATTGCCCTACTTTCACGCACCTCTCATGTCTTCCCCTATATCACTGTGTTTTCGCGCACCTCCCATAGCATCCCATATATTGCTGTGTCTTCGCATTCCTCTCATACCTTCCCCTATATCGCCCTGTTTTCGAGTACCTCCCATAAATTCCCCTATATCGCTGTGTTTTCGTGCACCTTTCATACCTCCCCCTGTATCGCTGTGATTTCACTCACCTCTCATAACTTCTCCTATATTGCTGTATTTTTGCGCACCTCTCATAACTTCCCCTATATCGCCGTGTTTTTATGCACATCTCATAACGTCCCCTATATCGCTGTGTATTCGCGCACCTCCCATAGAATCCCCTATATCGCTGTGCCTTCGCGCACCTCTCATACCTTCCCCTATATCGCCCTGTTTTCACGCACCTCTCATTCCTTCCCCTATATCGCTGTGTTTTCACACACCTCTCATAACTTCTCCTATATTGCTGTGTTTTTGTGCATCTCTTATATCTTCCCTAATATCGCTGCGTTTTCATGCTCATCTCATAACGTCCCCTATATGGCTGTGTATTCAGGCACCTCCCGTTGCATCCCCTATATCGCTGTGCCTTCGTGCACCTCACATACCTTCCCCTATATGGCCTTGTATTCGCGCACCTCCCATAACATCCCCTATATTGCTGTGCCTTTGCGCACCTCTCATATCTTCCCCATATCTCCGTGTTTTCATGCACATCTCATAACGTCCCCTATATCGCTCTGTTTTCATGCACCTCGCATAACTCCCCTATATCGCCCTGTTTTCGCGCACCTCTCATACCTTCCCCTATAATACTGTGCTTTCACGCACCTCTCATAACTCCCCTATATCGCTGTGTTTTCGCACACCTGTCATTGTTTCCCGACTATCGCCGTGTATTCATGCACATCTCATACCGTCCCCTATATCGCTTTGTTTTCGCGCACCTCTCATACATACCCCTATATCGCTGTCTTTTCGCGCATATCCCATAGCTTCACCTTTATCTCTGTGTTATTGCTCACCTCTCACAGCTTCCCCTATATTGCCATGTTTTCGTGCACCTCTCATGTCTTCACCTATATTGATATGTTTTCGCTCCTCTCATTACTTCCCTTATATCGCTGTGTTTTCTCGTACCTCTGATACATTCCCCTTTATCGCCGTGTTTTCGCGCACCTCTCATATTTTCCCCTATATCGCCTTGTTTTCGCGCACGTCCCATAGCGTCGCCTATATTACTGTGTTTTCGGGCACCTCTCATATCTTCCACTATATTGTCCTGTTTTCGCGCACCTCCCTAACCTTCCCATATATCGCCCTGTTTTCGCGCACCTCCCATACCTCCGCCTTTATTGCTGTGTTTTCGTACACATCTCATACCGTCCCCTATATCGCTGTGTTTTCGCGCACCTCCAATAGCATCCCCTATATCGCTGTCCATTGCGCATCTCTCATACCTTCTCCTATATCGCTGTCTTTTCGCGCACATCCCATAGATTCAGCTTTATCGCTTTGTTATTCCTCACCTCTAATAGTTTCCCCTCTATCGCCGGGTTTTTGCTCACCTCTCATAGCTTCCACTATATTGCCCTGTATTACGCACCTCTCATGTCTTCACCTAGATCGCCCTGTTTTCAAGTAGCTTCCATACCTTCCCCTATATTGCTGTGTTTTCGTGCACCTCTCGTACCTCCCCCTATATCGCTGTGCCTTGCGCAGCTCTCATACCTTCCCCTATATCGCTGTCTTTTCGCGCATATCCCATAGCTTCACCTTTATCTCTGTGTTATTGCTCACCTCTCACAGCTTCCCCTATATCGCCATGTTTTCGCGCACCTCTCATGTCTTCACCTATATTGATATGTTTTCGCTCCTCTCATTACTTCCCTTATATCGCTGTGTTTTCTCGTACCTCTGATACATTCCCCTGTATCGCCGTGTTTTCGCGCACCTCTCATATTTTCCCCTATATCGCCTTGTTTTCGCGCACGTCCCATAGCGTCGCCTATATTACTGTGTTTTCGGGCACCTCTCATATCTTCCACTATATTGTCCTGTTTTCGCGCACCTCCCTAACCTTCCCATATATCGCCCTGTTTTCGCGCCCCTCCCATACCTCCCCCTTTATTGCTGTGTTTTCGTGCACATCTCATACCGTCCCCTATATCGCTGTGTTTTCGCGCACCTCCAATAGCATCCCCTATATCGCTGTCCCTTACGCATCTCTCATACCTTCCCCTATATCGCTGTCTTTTCGCGCACATCCCATAGATTCAGCTATATCGCTTTGTTATTTCTCACCTCTAATAGTTTCCCCTATATCGCCGGGTTTTTGCTCACCTCTCATAGCTTCCACTATATTGTCCTGCTGTCACGCACCTCTTAAGTCTTCCCCTATATCACTGTGTTTTAGCGTACCTCCCATAGCATCCCCTATATTGCTGTGTCTTCGCACTCATCTCATACCTTCCCCTATATCGCCCTGTTTTCGAACACCTCCCATACCTTCCCCTATATCGCTGTGTTTTCGTGCACCTTTCATACCTCCTCCTATATCGCTGTGTTTTCACACACCTCTCATAACTTCTCCTATATTGCTGTATTTTTGCAAACCTCTCATAACTTCCCCTATATAGCCGTGTTTTTATGCACATCTCATAACGTCCCCTATATCGCTGTGTATTCGCGCACCTCCCATAGAATCCCCTATATCGCTGTGCCTTCGTGCACCTCTCATTCCTTCCCCGATATCGCTGTGTTTTCGTGCACGCCTCATACCTTCCACTATATCGCAGTGTTTTCACACACCTCTCATAACTTCCCTTATATCGCTGACTTTTCGCGCACATCCCATAGATTCAACTTTATCGCTGTGTTATTGCACACCTCTCACAGCTTCCCCTATATAGCCGTGTTTTTGCTCACCTTTCATAGCTTCGCCTATATTGCCGTGTTTTCGCGCACCTCTCATGTCTTCACCTAGATCGCTGTTTTCTCTCCTCTCATTACTTCCCCTATATCGCTGTGTTTTCTCGCACCTCTGATACATTCTCACATATCGCCGTGTTTTCGCACACGTCTCATACCTTCCCCTATATCGCTGTGTTTTCACGCACCTCTCATAACTTCTCCTATATTGCTGCATTTTTGTGCACCTCTCATAACTTCCCCTGTATCGCCTTGTTTTCATGCAAATCTCATAACGTCCCCTATATCCCTGTGTAGTCGCGCACCTCCCATAGCATCCCCTATATTGCTGTGCCTTCACATACCTCTCATACCTTCACCTATATCGCCCTGTTTTCGCGCACCTCCCATTCATTCTCCTATATCGCTTTGTTTTTGTGCACCTCTTATATCTTCCCTAATATCGCCGCGTTTTCATGCACATCTCATAACGTCCCCTACATAGCTGTGTATTCACGCACCTCCCGTAGCATCCCCTATATCATTGTGCCTTCGTGCACCTCACATACCTTCCCCTATATTGCCCTGTATTCGCGCACCTTCCATGACATCCCCTATATCACTGGCCTTTGCGAACCTCTCATACCTTCCCCTATATCTCTGTGTTTTCATGCACCTCGCATAACTTCCCCTATATCGCCCTGTTTTCGCGCACCTCTCATACCTTCCCCTATATCACTGTGTTTTCACGCAGCTCTCATAACTTCCCCTATATTGCTGTGTTTTCACACACCTGTCATTGTTTCCCGACTATCGCCGTGTATTCATGCACATCTCATACCGTCTCCTATATCGCTGTGTATTCTTGCACCTCCAATAGAATCCCATATATCGCTGTGCCTCCGCGCACCTCTCATACCTTCCCCTATATCACCGTGTTTTCGCGCACCTCTCATTCCTTCCCCTATATCGCTGTGTTTTCACACCTCTCATAACTTCTCCTATAGTGCTGCATTTTTGTGCACCTCTCATAACGTCCCCTATATCGCCGTGTTTTCATGCACAACTCATAACATCCCCTATATCACTGTGTAGTCGCGCACCTCCCATAGCATCCCCTATATTGCTGTGCCTTCGCATACGTCTCATACCTTCACCTATATCGCCCTGTTTTCGCGCACCTCCCATTCATTCTTCTATATCGCTGTGTTTTTGTGAACCTCTCATAACTTCCCTAATATCGTTGCGTTTTCATGCACATCTCATACCGTCCCGTATATCGCTGTGTATTCACGCATCTCCCATAGCATCCCCTATATTGCTGTGCCTTGCGCACCTCTCATACCTTCCCCTATATCGCTGTGTTTTTGCGCACATCCCATAGATTCACCTTTATCGCTGTGTTATTGCTCACCTCTCATAGCTTCGCCTATTTCGCTGTGTTTTTGCGCACCTTTCATAGCTTCCACTATATTGCGCTACTTTCACGCACCTCTCATATCTTCCCATATATCACTGTGTTTTCGCGCACCTCCCATAGCATCCCCTATATTGCTGTCTTCACACTCCTGTCATACCTTCCCCTACATCGCCCTGTTTTCGAGCACCTCCGATACCTTCCCCTATACCACTGTGTTTTCGTGCACCTTTCATACCTCCCCCCATATCGCTGTGTTTTCACTCACCTCTCATAACTTCTCCTATATTGCTGTATTTTTGCGCCCCTCTCATAACTTCCCCTATATAGCCGTGTTTTTATGCACATCTCATAACGTCCCCTGTATCGCTGTGTATTCATGCACCTCCAATAGATTCCCATATATCACTCTGCCTTCGCGCACCTCTCATACCTTCCCCTATATCGCCCTGTTTTCGCGCACCTCTCATTCCTTCCCCTATATCGCTGTGTTTTCACACACCTCTCATAACTTCTCCTGTATCGCTTTGTTTTTGTGCACCTCTTATATCTTCCCTAATATCGCTGCGCTTTCATGCACATCTCATAACGTCCCCTATATCGCTGTGTATTCACGCACCACCCGAAGCATCCCCTATATCGCTGTGCCTTCGTGCACCTCACATACCTTCCCCTATATTGCTGTCTTTTCGCGCATATCCCATAGCTTCACCTTTATCTCTGTGTTATTGCTCACCTCTCACAGCTTCCCCTATATCGCCATGTTTTTGCGCACCTCTCATGTCTTCACCTATATTGATATGTTTTCGCTCCTCTCATTACTTCCCTTATATCACTGTGTTTTCTCGTACCTCTGATACATTCCCCTATATCGCCGTGTTTTCGCGCACCTCTCATATTTTCCCCTATATCGCCTTGTTTTCGCGCACGTCCCATAGCGTCGCCTATATTACTGTGTTTTCGGGCACCTCTCATATCTTCCACTATATTGTCCTGTTTTCGCGCACCTCCCTAACCTTCCCATATATCGCCCTGTTTTCGCGCACCTCCCATACCTCCCCCTTTATTGCTGTGTTTTCGTGCACATCTCATACCGTCCCCTATATCGCTGTGTTTTCGCGCACCTCCAATAGCATCCCCTATATCGCTGTCCCTTACGCATCTCTCATACCTTCCCCTATATCGCTGTCTTTTCGCGCACATCCCATAGATTCAGCTTGATCGCTTTGTTATTTCTCACCTCTTATAGTTTCCCCTATATCGCCGGGTTTTTGCTCACCTCTCATAGCTTCCACTATATTGTCCTGCTGTCACGCACCTCTTAAGTCTTCCCCTATATCACTGTGTTTTAGCGTACCTCCCATAGCATCCCCTATATTGCTGTGTCTTCGCACTCATCTCATACCTTCCCCTATATCGCCCTGTTTTCGAACACCTCCCATACCTTCCCCTATATCGCTGTGTTTTCGTGCACCTTTCATACCTCCTCCTATATCGCTGTGTTTTCACACACCTCTCATAACTTCTCCTATATTGCTGTATTTTTGCAAACCTCTCATAACTTCCCCTATATAGCCGTGTTTTTATGCACATCTCATAACGTCCCCTATATCGCTGTGTATTCGCGCACCTCCCATAGAATCCCCTATATCGCTGTGCCTTCGTGCACCTCTCATTCCTTCCCCGATATCGCTGTGTTTTCGTGCACGCCTCATACCTTCCACTATATCGCAGTGTTTTCACACACCTCTCATAACTTCTCCTATATCGCTGTGTTTTTGCGCACCTCTCATACCTTCCCCTATATCGCTGACTTTTCGCGCACATCCCATAGATTCAACTTTATCGCTGTGTTATTCCACACCTCTCACAGCTTCCCCTATATAGCCGTGTTTTTGCTCACCTTTCATAGCTTCGCCTATATTGCCGTGTTTTCGCGCACCTCTCATGTCTTCACCTAGATCGCTATGTTTTCTCTCCTCTCATTACTTCCCCTATATCGCTGTGTTTTCTCGCACCTCTGATACATTCTCACATATCGCCGTGTTTTCGCACACGTCTCATACCTTCCCCTATATCGCTGTGTTTTCACGCACCTCTCATAACTTCTCCTATATTGCTGCATTTTTGTGCACCTCTCATAACTTCCCCTGTATCGCCTTGTTTTCATGCAAATCTCATAACGTCCCCTATATCACTGTGTAGTCGCGCACCTCCCATAGCATCCCCTATATTGCTGTGCCTTCGCATACCTCTCATACCTTCACCTATATCGCCCTGTTTTCGCGTACCTCCCATTCATTCTCCTATATCGCTGTGTTTTTGCGCACATCCCATAGATTCAACTTTATCGCTGTGTTATTGCACACCTCTCACAGCTTCCCCTATATCGCCGTGTTTTTGCTCACCTCTCATAGCTTCCCCTATATTGCCGTGTTTTCGCGCACCTCTCATGTCTTCACCTAGATCGCTATGTTTTCGCTCCTCTCATTACTTCCCCTATATCGCTGTTTTCTCGCACCTCTGATACATTCCCCTGTATTGCCGTGTTTTCGCGCTCCTCTCATTACTTCCCCTATATCGCTGTGCCTTCGCGCACCTCTCATACCTTCCCATATATCGCCGTGTTTTCGCGCACCTCTCATACCTTCCTCTATATCGCTGTGTTTTCACGCACCTCTCATAACTTCTCCTATAGTGCTGCATTTTTGTGCACCTCTCATAACTTCCCCTATATCGCCGTGTTTTCATGCACATCTCATAACGTCCCCTATATCACTGTGTAGTCGCGCACCTCTCATAGCATCCCCTATATTGCTGTGCCTTCGCATACCTCTCATACCTTCACCTATATCGCCCTGTTTTCGCGCACCTCCCATTCATTCTCCTATATCGCTGTGTTTTTGCGCACATCCCATAGATTCACCTTTATCGCTGTGTTATTGCTCACCTCTCATAGCTTCGCCTATATCGCCGTGTTCTCGCACACCTCTCATATCTTCCCATATATCACTGTGTTTTTGCGCACCTCCCATAGCATCCCCTATATTGCTGTGTCTTCTCAATCCTGTCATACCTTCCCCTACAACGCCCTGTTTTCGAGCACCTCCGTTACGTTCCCCTATATCGCTGTGTTTTCGTGCACCTTTCATACCTCCCCCTATATCGCTGTGTTTTCACTCACCTCTCATAACTTCTCCTATATCGCTTTGTTTTTGCGCACCTCTCATAATTTCCCCTATATCGCCGTGTTTTTATGCACATCTCATAACGTCCCCTATATCGCCCTGTTTTCGAACACCTCCCATACCTTCCCCTATATCGCTGTGTTTTCGTGCACCTTTCATACCTCCTCCTATATCGCTGTGTTTTCACACACCTCTCATAACTTCTCCTATATTGCTGTATTTTTGCAAACCTCTCATAACTTCCCCTATATAGCCGTGTTTTTATGCACATCTCATAACGTCCCCTATATCGCTGTGTATTCGCGCACCTCCCATAGAATCCCCTATATCGCTGTGCCTTCGTGCACCTCTCATTCCTTCCCCGATATCGCTGTGTTTTCGTGCACGCCTCATACCTTCCACTATATCGCAGTGTTTTCACACACCTCTCATAACTTCTCCTATATCGCTGTGTTTTTGCGCACCTCTCATACCTTCCCCTATATCGCTGACTTTTCGCGCACATCCCATAGATTCAACTTTATCGCTGTGTTATTCCACACCTCTCACAGCTTCCCCTATATAGCCGTGTTTTTGCTCACCTTTCATAGCTTCGCCTATATTGCCGTGTTTTCGCGCACCTCTCATGTCTTCACCTAGATCGCTATGTTTTCTCTCCTCTCATTACTTCCCCTATATCGCTGTGTTTTCTCGCACCTCTGATACATTCTCACATATCGCCGTGTTTTCGCACACGTCTCATACCTTCCCCTATATCGCTGTGTTTTCACGCACCTCTCATAACTTCTCCTATATTGCTGCATTTTTGTGCACCTCTCATAACTTCCCCTGTATCGCCTTGTTTTCATGCAAATCTCATAACGTCCCCTATATCACTGTGTAGTCGCGCACCTCCCATAGCATCCCCTATATTGCTGTGCCTTCGCATACCTCTCATACCTTCACCTATATCGCCCTGTTTTCGCGCACCTCCCATTCATTCTCCTATATCGCTGTGTTTTTGCGCACATCCCATAGATTCAACTTTATCGCTGTGTTATTGCACACCTCTCACAGCTTCCCCTATATCGCCGTGTTTTTGCTCACCTCTCATAGCTTCCCCTATATTGCCGTGTTTTCGCGCACCTCTCATGTCTTCACCTAGATCGCTATGTTTTCGCTCCTCTCATTACTTCCCCTATATCGCTGTTTTCTCGCACCTCTGATACATTCCCCTGTATTGCCGTGTTTTCGCGCTCCTCTCATTACTTCCCCTATATCGCTGTGCCTTCGCGCACCTCTCATACCTTCCCATATATCGCCGTGTTTTCGCGCACCTCTCATACCTTCCTCTATATCGCTGTGTTTTCACGCACCTCTCATAACTTCTCCTATAGTGCTGCATTTTTGTGCACCTCTCATAACTTCCCCTATATCGCCGTGTTTTCATGCACATCTCATAACGTCCCCTATATCACTGTGTAGTCGCGCACCTCTCATAGCATCCCCTATATTGCTGTGCCTTCGCATACCTCTCATACCTTCACCTATATCGCCCTGTTTTCGCGCACCTCCCATTCATTCTCCTATATCGCTGTGTTTTTGCGCACATCCCATAGATTCACCTTTATCGCTGTGTTATTGCTCACCTCTCATAGCTTCGCCTATATCGCCGTGTTCTCGCACACCTCTCATATCTTCCCATATATCACTGTGTTTTTGCGCACCTCCCATAGCATCCCCTATATTGCTGTGTCTTCTCAATCCTGTCATACCTTCCCCTACAACGCCCTGTTTTCGAGCACCTCCGTTACGTTCCCCTATATCGCTGTGTTTTCGTGCACCTTTCATACCTCCCCCTATATCGCTGTGTTTTCACTCACCTCTCATAACTTCTCCTATATCGCTTTGTTTTTGCGCACCTCTCATAATTTCCCCTATATCGCCGTGTTTTTATGCACATCTCATAACGTCCCCTATATCGCTGTGTATTCATGCACCTCCAATAGATTCCCATATATCACTCTGCCTTCGCGCACCTCTCATACCTTCCCCTATATCGCTGTGTTTTCACACACCTCTCATAACTTCTCCTATATCGCTTCGTTTTTGTGCACCTCTTATATCTTCCCTAATATCGCTGCGTTTTCATGCACATCTCATAACGTCCCCTATATCGCTGTGTAGTCACGCACCTCCCGTAGCATCCCCTATATCGCTGTGCCTTCGTGCACCTCACATACCTTCCCCTATATTGCCCTGTATTCGCGCACCTCCCATAACATCCCCTATATCGCTGTGCCTTTGCGCACCTCTCATACCTTCCCCGATATCGCTGTGTAGTCGCGCACCTCCCATAGCCTCTCACATATTGCTGTGCCTTCGCGCATTTCTCATACCTTCCCCTGTATCGCTGTGTTTTCGTGCACCTCTCATACCTTCCCCTGTATCGCTGTGTTTTCGTGCACCTCTCATACCTCCCTCTATATCGTTGTGTTTTCACGCACGTCTCTTAACTTCTCCTATATCGCTGTGTTTTTGTGCACCTCTTATATCTTTCCTAATATCGCTGATTCTTCCTGCACATCTCATAACGTCCCCTATATCGCTGTGTATTCAAGCACCTCTCATACCATCCCCTATATCGCTGTGCCTTGCGCACCTCCCATACCTTCCCCTATATCGCTGTCTTTTCGCACACATCCCATAGATTCAGCTTTATCACTGTGTTATTGCACACCTCTCAGAGCTTCCCCTATATCGCCGTGTTTTTGCTCACCTTTCATAGCTTCCCCTATATCGCCGTGTTTTCGCGCACCTCTCATGTCTTCACCTGGATCGCTATGTTTTCGCTCCTCTCATTATTACCCTATATCGCTGTGTTTTCTCACACCTCTGATACATTCCCCTGTATCGCCGTGTTTTCGCGCACCTCATCATAATTTCCCCTATATCGCCGTGTTTTCGCTCACGTCCCATAGCGTCCCCTATAATGCTGTGTTTTCGGGCACGTCTCATACCTTCCCCTATATTGCCGTGTTTTCATGCACATCTCATAACGTCCCCTATATCGCTGTGTATTCCTGCACCTCCCATAGCACCCCTATATAACGGTGCCTTCGCGTACCTCTCATGCCTTCCCCTATATCGCTGTGTTTTCACGCACCTCTCATAACTTCTCCTATATTGCTGCATTTTTGCGCACCTCTCATAACTTCCCCTATATCGCTGTGTTTTTATGCACATCTCATAACGTCCCCCATATCACTGTGTAGTCGCGCACCTCCCATAGCCTCTCACATATTGCTGTGCCTTCGCGCATTTCTCATACCTTCGCCTATATCGCCCTGTTTTCGCACACTTCCCATTCATTCTCCTATGTCGCCTTGATTTTGTGAACCTCTCATACCTTCTCTAATATCGCTGCGTTTTCATGCACATCTCATAACGTCCCGTATATCGCTGTGTATTCACGCACCTCCCATAGCATCCCCTATATCGCTGTGCCTTGCGCACCTCTCATACCGTCCCCTATATTGCCGTGTTTTCACGCACCTCTCATAGCTTCCCCTATATCACCGTGTTTTCATCCAAATCTCATAACGTCCCCTATATCACTGTGTAGTCGCGCACCTCCCATAGCCTCCCACATATTGCTGTGCCTTCGCGCACTTCTCATACCTTCGCCTATATCGCCCAGTTTTCGCACACTTCCCATTCATTCTCCCATGTCGCTGTGCTTTTGTGAACCTCTCATACCTTCCCTAATATCGCTGCGTTTTCATGCACACCTCATAATGTCCCGTATATCGCTGTGTATTCACGCACCTCCCATAGCATCCCCTATATCGCTGTGCCTTGCGCACCTCTCATACCTTCCCCTATATAGCTGAGTTTTTGCGCACATCCCATAGATTCACCTTTATCGCTGTGTTATTGCTCACCTCTCATAGCTTCCCCTATATCACCATGTTTTTGCTCACCTCTCATAGCTTCCATTATATTCTCCTGCTTTCTCGCACGTTTCATGTCTTCCCCTATATCACTGTGTTTTCACGTACCTCCCATAGCATGCCCTATATTGCTGTGTCTTCGCACGCATCTCTTACCTTCCCCTATATCGCCCTGTTTTCGAGCACCTCCCATACCTTCCCCTATATCGCTGTGTTTTTGTGCACCACTCATACATTCCCCTATATCGCTGTGTTTTCACACACCTCTCATAACTTCTCCTCTATCGCTGTGTTTTTGTGCACCTCTTATATCTTCCCTAATATCGCTACGTTTTAATGCACTTCTCATAGCGTCCCCTATATCGCTGTGTTTTCACGCACCTCCCATAGCATACCCTATATCGCTGTGCCTTGCGCACCTCTCATACCTTCCCCTATATCGCTGTCTTTTCGCGCACATCCCATAGATTCAACTTTATCGCTGTATTATTGCACACCTCTCACAGCTTCCCCTATATCGCCGTGTTTTTGCTCACCTCTCATACCTTCCCCTATATTGCCGTGTCTTCGCGCACCTCTCATGTCTTCACCTAGATCACTATGTTTTCGCTCCTCTCATTACTTCCCCTATATCGCTGTTTTCTCGCACCTCCGATACATTCTCCCATATCGCCGTGTTTTCGCGCACCTCTCATAGCTTCCCCTATATCGCCGTGTTTTCATGCACATCTCATACTGTCTCCTATATCACTGTGTTTTCGCGCACATGCCATAGCATCCCCTATATCGCTGTGCCTTCGTGTACCTCTCATATCTTCCCCTATATCGCTGTGTTTTCATGCACATCTCATAACGTCCCCTATATCGCTGTGCTTTCTCGCACCTCTGATACATTCCCCTGTATCGCCGTGTTTTCGCGCACCTCTCATTATTTTCCCTATATCACCGTGTTTTCGCGCACCTCTCATTCCTTCCCCTATATCATTGTGTTTTCGCGCACCTCTCATAGCTTCCCCAATATCGCCGTGTATTCATTCACATCTCATACCGTCCCCTATATCGTTGTGTTTTCACGCACCTCCCATAGCTTCGCTGACATCGGTATGTTTTCGCTCCTCTCATTACTTCCCCTATATCACTGTGTTTTCGTGCATGGCCCATAGCGTCCCCTATATCGCTGTGTTTTCTCGCACCTCTGATACATTCCCCTGTATCGCCGTGTTTTCGCACACATCCCATAGCTTCCACTATATTGCCCTGTTTTTGCGCACCTCTCATAGCATCCCCTATATCACTGTGTTTTCGCGTACCTCCCATAACATCCCCTATATTGCTGTGCCTTCGCGCACCTCTCATACCTTCCCCTATATCGCCGTTTTCGCGCAACTCCCATAACTTCCGCTATATTGCCCTGTTTTCGCGCACCTCTCATGTCTTCCCCTATATCGCCGTGTCTTCATACAAATCTCCTAACGTCCCCTATATCGCTGTGTATTCATGCACCTCCCTTAGCATCCCCTATATTGCTGTGCCTTCACATACCTCTCATACCTTCACCTATATCGCCCTGTTTTCGCGCACCTCCCATTCATTCTCCTATATCGCTTTGTTTTTGTGCACCTCTTATATCTTCCCTAATATCGCCGCGTTTTCATGCACATCTCATAACGTCCCCTACATCGCTGTGTATTCACGCACCTCCCGTAGCATCCCCTATATCATTGTGCCTTCGTGCACCTCACATACCTTCCCCTATATTGCCCTGTATTCGCGCACCTCCCATGACATCCCCTATATCACTGGCCTTTGCGAACCTCTCATACCTTCCCCTATATCTCTGTGTTTTCATGCAGCTCGCATAACTTCCCCTATATCGCCCTGTTTTCGCGCACCTCTCATACCTTCCCCTATATCACTGTGTTTTCACGCAGCTCTCATAACTTCCCCTATATTGCTGTGTTTTCACACACCTGTCATTGTTTCCCGACTATCGCCGTGTATTCATGCACATCTCATACCGTCTCCTATATCGCTGTGTATTCTTGCACCTCCAATAGAATCCCATATATCGCTGTGCCTCCGCGCACCTCTCATACCTTCCCCTATATCACCGTGTTTTCGCGCACCTCTCATTCCTTCCCCTATATCGCTGTGTTTTCACACCTCTCATAACTTCTCCTATAGTGCTGCATTTTTGTGCACCTCTCATAACGTCCCCTATATCGCCGTGTTTTCATGCACAACTCATAACATCCCCTATATCACTGTGTAGTCGCGCACCTCCCATAGCATCCCCTATATTGCTGTGCCTTCGCATACGTCTCATACCTTCACCTATATCGCCCTGTTTTCGCGCACCTCCCATTCATTCTTCTATATCGCTGTGTTTTTGTGAACCTCTCATAACTTCCCTAATATCGTTGCGTTTTCATGCACATCTCATACCGTCCCGTATATCGCTGTGTATTCACGCATCTCCCATAGCATCCCCTATATTGCTGTGCCTTGCGCACCTCTCATACCTTCCCCTATATCGCTGTGTTTTTGCGCACATCCCATAGATTCACCTTTATCGCTGTGTTATTGCTCACCTCTCATAGCTTCGCCTATTTCGCTGTGTTTTTGCGCACCTTTCATAGCTTCCACTATATTGCGCTACTTTCACGCACCTCTCATATCTTCCCATATATCACTGTGTTTTCGCGCACCTCCCATAGCATCCCCTATATTGCTGTCTTCACACTCCTGTCATACCTTCCCCTACATCGCCCTGTTTTCGAGCACCTCCGATACCTTCCCCTATACCACTGTGTTTTCGTGCACCTTTCATACCTCCCCCCATATCGCTGTGTTTTCACTCACCTCTCATAACTTCTCCTATATTGCTGTATTTTTGCGCCCCTCTCATAACTTCCCCTATATAGCCGTGTTTTTATGCACATCTCATAACGTCCCCTGTATCGCTGTGTATTCATGCACCTCCAATAGATTCCCATATATCACTCTGCCTTCGCGCACCTCTCATACCTTCCCCTATATCGCCCTGTTTTCGCGCACCTCTCATTCCTTCCCCTATATCGCTGTGTTTTCACACACCTCTCATAACTTCTCCTGTATCGCTTTGTTTTTGTGCACCTCTTATATCTTCCCTAATATCGCTGCGCTTTCATGCACATCTCATAACGTCCCCTATATCGCTGTGTATTCACGCACCTCCCGAAGCATCCTCTATATCGCTGTACCTTCGTGCACCTCACATACCTTCCCCTATATTGCTGTCTTTTCGCGCATATCCCATAGCTTCACCTTTATCTCTGTGTTATTGCTCACCTCTCACAGCTTCCCCTATATCACCATGTTTTTGCGCACCTCTCATGTCTTCACCTATATTGATATGTTTTCGCTCCTCTCATTACTTCCCTTATATCACTGTGTTTTCTCGTACCTCTGATACATTCCCCTGTATCGCCGTGTTTTCGCGCACCTCTCATATTTTCCCCTATATCGCCTTGTTTTCGCGCACGTCCCATAGCGTCGCCTATATTACTGTGTTTTCGGGCACCTCTCATATCTTCCACTATATTGTCCTGTTTTCGCGCACCTCCCTAACCTTCCCATATATCGCCCTGTTTTCGCGCACCTCCCATACCTCCCCCTTTATTGCTGTGTTTTCGTGCACATCTCATACCGTCCCCTATATCGCTGTGTTTTCGCGCACCTCCAATAGCATCCCCTATATCGCTGTCCCTTACGCATCTCTCATACCTTCCCCTATATCGCTGTCTTTTCGCGCACATCCCATAGATTCAGCTTGATCGCTTTGTTATTTCTCACCTCTTATAGTTTCCCCTATATCGCCGGGTTTTTGCTCACCTCTCATAGCTTCCACTATATTGTCCTGCTGTCACGCACCTCTTAAGTCTTCCCCTATATCACTGTGTTTTAGCGTACCTCCCATAGCATCCCCTATATTGCTGTGTCTTCGCACTCATCTCATACCTTCCCCTATATCGCCCTGTTTTCGAACACCTCCCATACCTTCCCCTATATCGCTGTGTTTTCGTGCACCTTTCATACCTCCTCCTATATCGCTGTGTTTTCACACACCTCTCATAACTTCTCCTATATTGCTGTATTTTTGCAAACCTCTCATAACTTCCCCTATATAGCCGTGTTTTTATGCACATCTCATAACGTCCCCTATATCGCTGTGTATTCGCGCACCTCCCATAGAATCCCCTATATCGCTGTGCCTTCGTGCACCTCTCATTCCTTCCCCGATATCGCTGTGTTTTCGTGCACGCCTCATACCTTCCACTATATCGCAGTGTTTTCACACACCTCTCATAACTTCTCCTATATCGCTGTGTTTTTGCGCACCTCTCATACCTTCCCCTATATCGCTGACTTTTCGCGCACATCCCATAGATTCAACTTTATCGCTGTGTTATTCCACACCTCTCACAGCTTCCCCTATATAGCCGTGTTTTTGCTCACCTTTCATAGCTTCGCCTATATTGCCGTGTTTTCGCGCACCTCTCATGTCTTCACCTAGATCGCTATGTTTTCTCTCCTCTCATTACTTCCCCTATATCGCTGTGTTTTCTCGCACCTCTGATACATTCTCACATATCGCCGTGTTTTCGCACACGTCTCATACCTTCCCCTATATCGCTGTGTTTTCACGCACCTCTCATAACTTCTCCATATTGCTGCATTTTTTGTGCACCTCTCATAACTTCCCCTGTATCGCCTTGTTTTCATGCAAATCTCATAACGTCCCCTATATCACTGTGTAGTCGCGCACCTCCCATAGCATCCCCTATATTGCTGTGCCTTCGCATACCTCTCATACCTTCACCTATATCGCCCTGTTTTCGCGCACCTCCCATTCATTCTCCTATATCGCTGTGTTTTTGCGCACATCCCATAGATTCAACTTTATCGCTGTGTTATTGCACACCTCTCACAGCTTCCCCTATATCGCCGTGTTTTTGCTCACCTCTCATAGCTTCCCCTATATTGCCGTGTTTTCGCGCACCTCTCATGTCTTCACCTAGATCGCTATGTTTTCGCTCCTCTCATTACTTCCCCTATATCGCTGTTTTCTCGCACCTCTGATACATTCCCCTGTATTGCCGTGTTTTCGCGCTCCTCTCATTACTTCCCCTATATCGCTGTGCCTTCGCGCACCTCTCATACCTTCCCATATATCGCCGTGTTTTCGCGCACCTCTCATACCTTCCTCTATATCGCTGTGTTTTCACGCACCTCTCATAACTTCTCCTATAGTGCTGCATTTTTGTGCACCTCTCATAACTTCCCCCTATATCGCCGTGTTTTCATGCACATCTCATAACGTCCCCTATATCACTGTGTAGTCGCGCACCTCTCATAGCATCCCCTATATTGCTGTGCCTTCGCATACCTCTCATACCTTCACCTATATCGCCCTGTTTTCGCGCACCTCCCATTCATTCTCCTATATCGCTGTGTTTTTGCGCACATCCCATAGATTCACCTTTATCGCTGTGTTATTGCTCACCTCTCATAGCTTCGCCTATATCGCCGTGTTCTCGCACACCTCTCATATCTTCCCATATATCACTGTGTTTTTGCGCACCCTCCCATAGCATCCCCTATATTGCTGTGTCTTCTCAATCCTGTCATACCTTCCCCTACAACGCCCTGTTTTCGAGCACCTCCGTTACGTTCCCCTATATCGCTGTGTTTTCGTGCACCTTTCATACCTCCCCCTATATCGCTGTGTTTTCACTCACCTCTCATAACTTCTCCTATATCGCTTTGTTTTTGCGCACCTCTCATAATTTCCCCTATATCGCCGTGTTTTTATGCACATCTCATAACGTCCCCTATATCGCTGTGTATTCATGCACCTCCAATAGATTCCCATATATCACTCTGCCTTCGCGCACCTCTCATACCTTCCCCTATATCGCTGTGTTTTCACACACCTCTCATAACTTCTCCTATATCGCTTCGTTTTTGTGCACCTCTTATATCTTCCCTAATATCGCTGCGTTTTCATGCACATCTCATAACGTCCCCTATATCGCTGTGTAGTCACGCACCTCCCGTAGCATCCCCTATATCGCTGTGCCTTCGTGCACCTCACATACCTTCCCCTATATTGCCCTGTATTCGCGCACCTCCCATAACATCCCCTATATCGCTGTGCCTTTGCGCACCTCTCATACCTTCCCCGATATCGCTGTGTAGTCGCGCACCTCCCATAGCCTCTCACATATTGCTGTGCCTTCGCGCATTTCTCATACCTTCCCCTGTATCGCTGTGTTTTCGTGCACCTCTCATACCTTCCCCTGTATCGCTGTGTTTTCGTGCACCTCTCATACCTCCCTCTATATCGTTGTGTTTTCACGCACGTCTCTTAACTTCTCCTATATCGCTGTGTTTTTGTGCACCTCTTATATCTTTCCTAATATCGCTGATTCTTCCTGCACATCTCATAACGTCCCCTATATCGCTGTGTATTCAAGCACCTCTCATACCATCCCCTATATCGCTGTGCCTTGCGCACCTCCCATACCTTCCCCTATATCGCTGTCCTTTCGCACACATCCCATAGATTCAGCTTTATCACTGTGTTATTGCACACCTCTCAGAGCTTCCCCTATATCGCCGTGTTTTCGCGCACCTCTCATGTCTTCACCTGGATCGCTATGTTTTCGCTCCTCTCATTATTACCCTATATCGCTGTGTTTTCTCACACCTCTGATACATTCCCCTGTATCGCTGTGTTTTCGCGCACCTCATCATAATTTCCCCTATATCGCCGTGTTTTCGCTCACGTCCCATAGCGTCCCCCTATAATGCTGTGTTTTCGGGCACGTCTCATACCTTCCCCTATATTGCCGTGTTTTCATGCACATCTCATAACGTCCCCTATATCGCTGTGTATTCCTGCACCTCCCATAGCACCCCTATATAACGGTGCCTTCGCGTACCTCTCATGCCTTCCCCTATATCGCTGTGTTTTCACGCACCTCTCATAACTTCTCCTATATTGCTGCATTTTTGCGCACCTCTCATAACTTCCCCTATATCGCTGTGTTTTTATGCACATCTCATAACGTCCCCCATATCACTGTGTAGTCGCGCACCTCCCATAGCCTCTCACATATTGCTGTGCCTTCGCGCATTTCTCATACCTTCGCCTATATCGCCCTGTTTTCGCACACTTCCCATTCATTCTCCTATGTCGCCTTGATTTTGTGAACCTCTCATACCTTCTCTAATATCGCTGCGTTTTCATGCACATCTCATAACGTCCCGTATATCGCTGTGTATTCACGCACCTCCCATAGCATCCCCTATATCGCTGTGCCTTGCGCACCTCTCATACCGTCCCCTATATTGCCGTGTTTTCACGCACCTCTCATAGCTTCCCCTATATCACCGTGTTTTCATCCAAATCTCATAACGTCCCCTATATCACTGTGTAGTCGCGCACCTCCCATAGCCTCCCACATATTGCTGTGCCTTCGCGCACTTCTCATACCTTCGCCTATATCGCCCAGTTTTCGCACACTTCCCATTCATTCTCCCATGTCGCTGTGCTTTTGTGAACCTCTCATACCTTCCCTAATATCGCTGCGTTTTCATGCACACCTCATAATGTCCCGTATATCGCTGTGTATTCACGCACCTCCCATAGCATCCCCTATATCGCTGTGCCTTGCGCACCTCTCATACCTTCCCCTATATAGCTGAGTTTTTGCGCACATCCCATAGATTCACCTTTATCGCTGTGTTATTGCTCACCTCTCATAGCTTCCCCTATATCACCATGTTTTTGCTCACCTCTCATAGCTTCCATTATATTCTCCTGCTTTCTCGCACGTTTCATGTCTTCCCCTATATCACTGTGTTTTCACGTACCTCCCATAGCATGCCCTATATTGCTGTGTCTTCGCACGCATCTCTTACCTTCCCTATATCGCCCTGTTTTCGAGCACCTCCCATACCTTCCCCTATATCGCTGTGTTTTTGTGCACCACTCATACATTCCCCTATATCGCTGTGTTTTCACACACCTCTCATAACTTCTCCTCTATCGCTGTGTTTTTGTGCACCTCTTATATCTTCCCTAATATCGCTACGTTTTAATGCACTTCTCATAGCGTCCCCTATATCGCTGTGTTTTCACGCACCTCCCATAGCATACCCTATATCGCTGTGCCTTGCGCACCTCTCATACCTTCCCCTATATCGCTGTCTTTTCGCGCACATCCCATAGATTCAACTTTATCGCTGTATTATTGCACACCTCTCACAGCTTCCCCTATATCGCCGTGTTTTTTGCTCACCTCTCATACCTTCCCCTATATTGCCGTGTCTTCGCGCACCTCTCATGTCTTCACCTAGATCACTATGTTTTCGCTCCTCTCATTACTTCCCCTATATCGCTGTTTTCTCGCACCTCCGATACATTCTCCCATATCGCCGTGTTTTCGCGCACCTCTCATAGCTTCCCCTATATCGCCGTGTTTTCATGCACATCTCATACTGTCTCCTATATCACTGTGTTTTCCGCGCACATCCCATAGCATCCCCTATATCGCTGTGCCTTCGTGTACCTCTCATATCTTCCCCTATATCGCTGTGTTTTCATGCACATCTCATAACGTCCCCTATATCGCTGTGCTTTCTCGCACCTCTGATACATTCCCCTGTATCGCCGTGTTTTCGCGCACCTCTCATTATTTTCCTATATCACCGTGTTTTCGCGCACCTCTCATTCCTTCCCCTATATCATTGTGTTTTCGCGCACCTCTCATAGCTTCCCCAATATCGCAGTGTATTCATTCACATCTCATACCGTCCCCTATATCGTTGTGTTTTCACGCACCTCCCATAGCTTCGCTGACATCGGTATGTTTTCGCTCCTCTCATTACTTCCCCTATATCACTGTGTTTTCGTGCATGGCCCATAGCGTCCCCTATATCGCTGTGTTTTCTCGCACCTCTGATACATTCCCCTGTATCGCCGTGTTTTCGCACACATCCCATAGCTTCCACTATATTGCCCTGTTTTGCGCACCTCTCATAGCATCCCCTATATCACTGTGTTTTCGCGTACCTCCCATAACATCCCCTATATTGCTGTGCCTTCGCGCACCTCTCATACCTTCCCCTATATCGCCGTTTTCGCGCAACTCCCATAACTTCCGCTATATTGCCCTGTTTTCGCGCACCTCTCATGTCTTCCCCTTATATCGCCGTGTCTTCATACAAATCTCCTAACGTCCCCTATATCGCTGTGTATTCATGCACCTCCCTTAGCATCCCCTATATTGCTGTGCCTTCACACACCTCTCATACCTTCACCTATATCGCCCTGTTTTCGCACACCTCCCATTCATTCTCCTATATCGCTGCGTCTTTGTGAACCTCTCATACCTTCCTTAATATCGCTGCGTTTTCATGCACATCTCATAACGTCCCGTATATCGCTGTGTATTCAGGCATCTCCCATAGGATCCCCTATATTGCTGTGCCTTGCGCACCTCTCATACCTTCCCCTATATCGCTGTGTTTTTGCGCACATCCCATAGATTCACCTTTATCGCTGTGTTATTGCTCACCTCTCATAGCTTCCACTATATTGCCCTACTTTCACACACCTCTCATGTCTTCCCCTATATCACTGTGTTTTCACGCACCTCCCATAGCATCCCCTATATTGCTGTGTCTTCACACTCCTCTCATAGCTTCCCTATATCGCCCTGTTTTCGAGCACCTCCCATAAATTCCCCTATATCGCTGTGTTTTTGTGCACCTTTCATACCTCCCCCTATATCGCTGTGTTTTCACTCACCTCTCATATCTTCTCCTATATTGCTGTATGTTTTGCGCACCTCTCATAACTTCCCCTATATAGCCGTGTTTTTATGCACATCTCATAACGTCCCCTATATTGCTGTGTATTCGCGCACCTCCCATAGAATCCCCTATATCGCTGTGCCTTCGTGCACCTCACATACCTTCCCCTATATGGCCTTGTATTCGCGCACCTCCCATAACATCCCCTATATCGCTGTGCCTTTGCGCTCCTCTCATACCTTCCCCTATATCTCTGTGTTTTCATGCACATCTCATAACGTCCCCTATATCGCTCTGTTTTCATAAACCTCGCATAACTCCCCTATATCGCCCTGTTTTCGCGCACCTCTCATACCGTCCCCTATAATACTGTGTTTTCACGCACCTCTCATAACTTCCCTATATCGCTATGTTTTCGCACACCTGTCATTGTTTCCCGTCTATCGCCGTGTATTCATGCACATCTCATACCGTCCCCTATAACGCTTTGTTTTCGCGCACCTCTCATACATACCCCTATATCTCTGTCTTTTCGGGCATATCCCATAGCTTCACCTTTATCTCTGTGTTATTGCTCACCTCTCATAGCTTCCCCTATATCACCGTGTTTTTGCTCACCTCTCATAGCTTCCACTATATTCTCCTGCTTTCTCGCACCTCTCATGTCTTCCCCTATATCACTGTGTTTTCGCGTACCTCCCATAGCAGCCCCTATATTGCTGTGTCTTCGCACTCATCTCATATCTTCCCCTATATCGCCCTGTTTTCGAGCACCTCCCATACCTTCCACTATATCGCTGTGTTTTCATACACCTCTCATAACTTCTCCTATTCGCTGTGTTTTTGTGCACCTCTTATATCTTCCCTAATATCGCTGCGTTTTAATGCACATCTCATAGCGTCCCCCTATATCGCTGTGTATTCACGCACCTCCCATAGCATCCCCTATATCACTGTGCATTGCGCACCTCTCATACCTTCCCCTATATCGCTGTCTTTTCGCGCACATCCCATAGATTCAACTTTATCGCTGTATTATTGCACACCTCTCACAGCTTCCCCTATATCGCCGTGTTTTTGCTCACCTCTCATAGCTTCCCCTATATTGCCGTGTTTTCGCGCACCTCTCATGTCTTCACCTAGATCGCTATGTTTTCGCTCCTCTCATTACTTCCCCTATATCGCTGTTCACTCGCACCTCTGATACATTCTCCCATATCGCCGTGTTTTCGCGCACCTCTTATAGCTTCCCCTATATCGCCGTGTTTTCATGCACATCTCATACTGTCTCCTATATCACTGTGTTTTCACGCACATTCCAAGCATCCCCTATATCGCTGTGCCTTCGTGTACCTCTCATATCTTCCCCTATATCGCTGTGTTTTCATGCACATCTCATAACGTCCCCTATATCGCTGTGCTTTCTCGCACCTCTGATACATTCCCCTGTATCGTCGTGTTTTCGCGCACCTCTCATAATTTCCCCTATATCGCCGTGTTTTCGCGCACCTCTTATTCCTTCCCCTATATCGCTGTGTTTTCGTGCACCTCTCATACCTTCCCCTATATCGCTATGTTTTCGCACACCTGTCATTGTTTCCCGTCTATCGCCGTGTATTCATGCACATCTCATACCGTCCCCTATATCGCTTTGTTTCGCGCACCTCTCATACATACCCCTATATCTCTGTCTTTTCGGGCATATCCCATAGCTTCACCTTTATCTCTGTGTTATTGCTCACCTCTCATAGCTTCCCCTATATCACCGTGTTTTTGCTCACCTCTCATAGCTTCCACTATATTCTCCTGCTTTCTCGCACCTCTCATGTCTTCCCCTATATCACTGTGTTTTCGCGTACCTCCCATAGCAGCCCCTATATTGCTGTGTCTTCGCACTCATCTCATACCTTCCCCTATATCGCCCTGTTTTCGAGCACCTCCCATACCTTCCCCTATATCGCTGTGTTTTCGTGCACCTTTCATACCTCCTCCTATATCGCTGTGTTTTCACTCACCTCTCATAACTTCTCCTATATTGCTGTATTTTTGCGCACCTCTCATAACTTCCCCTATATCGCCGTGTTTTTATGCACATCTCATAACGTCCCCTATATCGCTGTGCCTTTGCGCTCCTCTCATACCTTCCCCTATATCTCTATGTTTTCATGCACATCTCATAACGTCCCCTATATCGCTCTGTTTTCATAAACCTCGCATAACTCCCCTATATCGCCCTGTTTTCGCGCACCTCTCATACCGTCCCCTATAATACTGTGTTTTCACGCACCTCTCATAACTTCCCCTATATCGCTATGTTTTCGCACACCTGTCATTGTTTCCCGTCTATCGCCGTGTATTCATGCACATCTCATACCGTCCCCTATATCGCTTTGTTTTCGCGCACCTCTCATACATACCCCTATATCTCTGTCTTTTCGGGCATATCCCATAGCTTCACCTTTATCTCTGTGTTATTGCTCACCTCTCATAGCTTCCCCTATATCACCGTGTTTTTGCTCACCTCTCATAGCTTCCACTATATTCTCCTGCTTTCTCGCACCTCTCATGTCTTCCCCTATATCACTGTGTTTTCGCGTACCTCCCATAGCAGCCCCTATATTGCTGTGTCCTCGCACTCATCTCATACCTTCCCCTATATCGCCCTGTTTTCGAGCACCTCCCATACCTTCCCCTATATCGCTGTGTTTTCATGCACCTCTCATACCTTCCCCTATATCGCTGTGTTTTCACACACCTCTCATAACTTCTCTTATATCGCTGTGTTTTTGTTCACCTCTTATATCATCCCTAATATCGCTGCGTTTTAATGCACGTCTGATAACGTCCCCTATATCGCTGTGTATTCACGGCACCTCCCATAGCATCCCCTATATCGCTGTGCCTTGCGCACCTCTCATACCTTCCCCTATATCGCTGTCTTTTCGCGCACCTCCCATAGATTCAACTTTATCACTGTGTTATTTCACACCTCTCACAGCTTCCCCTATATCGCCGTGTTTTTGCTCACCTTCATAGCTTCGCCTATATTGCCGTGTTTTCGTGCACCTCTCATGTCTTCACCTAGATCGCTATGTTTTCGCTCCTCTCATTACTTCCCCTATATCACTGTGTTTTCTTGCACATCTGATACATTCTCCCATATCGCCGTGTTTTCGCACACGTCTCATAACTTCCCCTATATCGCTGTGCCTTTGCGCACCACTCATACCTTCCCCTATATCTCTGTGTTTTCATGCACATCTCATAACGTCCCCTATATCGCTGTGTTTTCATGCACCTCGCATAACTTCCCCTGTATCGCCCTGTTTTCGCGCACCTCTCATACCATCCCCTAAATCACTGTGTTTTCACGCACCTCTCATAACTTCCCCTATATTGCTGTGTTTTCACACACCTGTCATTGTTTCCCGACTATCGCCGTGTATTCATGCACATCTCATACCGTCCCCTATATCGCTGTGTTATCACGCACCTCTCATACATACCCCTATATCGCTGTCGTTTCGCGCATATCCCATAGCTTCACCTTTATCTCTGTGTTATTGCTCACCTCTCACAGCTTCCCCTATATCGCCGTGTTTTTGCTCACCTTTCATAGCTTCGCCTATATTGCCGTGTTTTCGTGCACCTCTCATGTCCTTCACCTAGATCGCTATGTTTTCGCTCCTCTCATTACTTCCCCTATATCACTGTGTTTTCTCGCACATCTGATACATTCTCCCATATCGCCGTGTTTTCGCACACGTCTCATAACTTCCCTATATCGCTGTGCCTTTGCGCACCACTCATACCTTCCCCTATATCTCTGTGTTTTCATGCACATCTCATAACGTCCCCTATATCGCTGTGTTTTCATGCACCTCGCATAACTTCCCTGTATCGCCCTGTTTTCGCGCACCTCTCATACCATCCCCTATATCACTGTGTTTTCACGCACCTCTCATAACTTCCCCTATATTGCTGTGTTTTCACACACCTGTCATTGTTTCCCGACTATCGCCGTGTATTCATGCACATCTCATACCGTCCCCTATATCGCTGTGTTATCACGCACCTCTCATACATACCCCTATATCGCTGTCGTTTCGCGCATATCCCATAGCTTCACCTTTATCTCTGTGTTATTGCTCACCTCTCACAGCTTCCCCTATATCGCCGTGTTTTCGCGCACCTCTCATGTCTTCACCTATATTGCTATGTTTTCACCCCTCTCATTACTTCCCTTATATCGCTGTGTTTTCTCGTACCTCTGATACATTCCCCTTTATCACAGTGTTTTCGCGCACCTCTCATAATTTCCCCTATATCGCCGTGTTTTCGCGCACGTCCCATAGCGTCGCCTATATCGCTCTGTTTTCGGGCACCTCTCATACCTTCCACTACATTGCCCTGTTTTCGCGAACTTCCCATACCTTAACCTATATCGTCCTGTTTTCGCGCACCTCCCATACCTCCCTTATATCGCTGTATTTTCGCACACCTCTCATGGCTTCCCCAATATCGCCGTGTTTTCATGCACATCTCATAACGTCTCCTATATCTCTGTGTATTCGCGCACCTGCCATAGCATCCCCAATATAACTGTGCCTTCGTGTACCTCTCATATCTTCCCCTACATCGCCCTGTTTCCGCTCACTTCCCATAACTTCCCCGATATCGCCGTGTTTTCGTGCACCTCTCATACCTTCAACTATATTGCTGTGTTGTCACCCACCTCTCATAACTTCTCCTATATCGCTGTGTTTTTGCACACCTCTCATACCTTCCCCTATATCATTGTGTTTTCGTGCACCTCTCATGGCTTCCCCAATATCGCCGTGTATTCATGCACATCTCATACCATCCCCTATATCGTTGTGTTTTCGCGCACCTCCCATATCTTCGCTGACATCGGTATGTTTTCGCTCCTCTCATTACTTCCCCTATATCACTGTGTTTTCGTGCACGGCCCATAGCGTCCCCTATATCGCTGTGTTTTGTCGCACCTCTGATACATTGCCCTGTATTGCCGTGTTTTCGCACACATCCCATAGCTTCCACTATATTGCCCTGTTTTTGCGCACCTCTCATAGCATCCCCTATATCACTGTGTTTTCGCGCTCCTCCCATAGCATCCCCTATATTGCTGTGCCTTCGCATACCTCTCATACCTTCCCCTATATCGCTGTTTTCGCGCAACTCCCATACCTTCTCCTATATCGTTGTGTTTTCACGCACCTCTCATGCCTTCCCCTATATTGCCCTGTTTTCGAGCACCTCCCATAACTTCCGACTATATTGCCCTGTTTTCGCGCACCTCTCATGTCTTCCCCTATATCGCCGTGTCTTCATACAAATTTCATACCGTCCCCTATATCGCCGTGTTTTCGCGCACCTCTCATAGCTTCCCCTATATTGCTGTGTTTTCATGCACATCTACTAACGTCCCCTATATCGCTGTGTATTCGTGCACCTCTCATAGCATCCCCTATATTGCTGTGCCTTCGCGCACCTCTCATACCTTCACCTATATCGCCCTGTTTTCGGGCACCTCCCATTCATTCTCCTATATCGCTGCGTTTTTGTGAACCTCTCATACCTTCCTTAATATCGCTGCGTTTCATGCACATCTTATAACGTCCCGTATATCGCTGTGTATTCACGCATCTCCCATAGCATCCCCTATATTGCTGTGTCTTCACACTCCTCTCATACCTTCCCCTATATCGCCCTGTTTTCGAGCACCTCCCATAAATTCCCCTGTATCGCTGTGTTTTCGTGCACCTTTCATACCTCCCCCTATATCGCTGTGTTTTCACTCACCTCTCATAACTTCTCCTATATTGCTGTATTTTTGCGCCCCTCTCATAACTTCCCCTATATAGCCGTGTTTTTATGCACATCTCATAACGTCCCCTATATCGCTGTGTATTCGCGCACCTCCCATAGAATCCCCTATATCGCTGTGCCTTCGCGCACCTCTCATAACTTCCCCTATATCGCCCTGTTGTCACGCTCCTCTCATTCCTTCCCCTATATCGCTGTGTTTTCACACACCTCTCATAACTTCTCCTATATTGCTGTGTTTTTGTGCACCTCTTATATCTTCCTTAATATCGCTGCATTTTCATGCACATCTCATAACGTCCCCTATATGGCTGTGTATTCACGCACTTCCCGTAGCATCCCCTATATCGCTGTGCCTTCGTGCACCTCATATACCTTCCCCTACATGGTCTTGTATTCGCGCACCTCCCATAACATCCCCTATATCGCTGTGCCTTTGCGCTCCTCTCATACCTTCCCCTATATCTCCGTCTTTTCATGCACATCTCATAACGTCCCCTATATCGCTCTGTTTTCATGCACCTCGCATAACTCCCCTATATCGCCCTGTTTTCACGCACGTCTCATACCTTCCCCTATAATACTGTTTTTCACGCACCTCTCATAACTTCCGCTATATTGCTATGTTTTCACACACCTGTCATTGTTTCCCGACTATCGCCGTGTATTCATGCACATCTCATACCATCCCCGATATCGCTTTGTTTTCGCGCACCTCTCATACATACCCCTATATCGCTGTCTTTTCGGGCATATCCCATAGCTTCACCTTTATCTCTGTGTTATTGCTCACCTCTCACAGCTTCCCCTGTATCGCCATGTTTTCGCGCACCTCTCATGTCTTCACCTATATTGATATGTTTTCTCTCCTCTCATTACTTCCCTTGTATCGCTGTGTTTTCTCGTACCTCTAATACATTCCCCTGTATCGCCGTGTTTTCGCGCACGTCTCATACCTTCCCCTATATCGCTGTGTTTTCACGCACCTCTCATAACTTCTCCTATATTGCTGCATTTTTGTGCACCCCTCATAACTTCCCCTATATCGCCGTGTTTTCATGCACATCTCATAACGTCCCCTATATCACTGTGTAGTCGCGCACCTCCCATAGCATCCCCTATATTGCTGTGACTTCGCATACCTCTCATACCTTCACCTATATCGCCCTGTTTTCACGCACCTCCCATTCATTCTCCTATATCGCTTTGTTTTGTGCACCTCTTATATCTTCCCTAATATCACTGCGTTTTCATGCACATCTCATAACGTCCCCTATATCGCTGTGTATTCACGCACCTCCCGTAGCATCCCCTATATCGCTGTGCCTTCGTGCACCTCACATACCTTCCCCAATATTGCCCTGTATTCGCCCCCTCCCATAACATCCTCTATATCGCTGTGCCTTTGCGCACCTCTCATACCTTCCCCTATATCTCTGTGTTTTCATGCACATCTCATAACGTCCCCTATATCGCTGTGTTTTCATGCACCTCGCATAACTTCCCCTATATCGCTATGTTTTCGCACACCTGTCATTGTTTCCCGTCTATCGCCGTGTATTCATGCACATCTCATACCGTCCCCTATATCGCTTTGTTTTCGCGCACCTCTCATACATACCCCTATATCTCTGTCTTTTCGGGCATATCCATAGCTTCACCTTTATCTCTGTGTTATTGCTCACCTCTCATAGCTTCCCCTATATCACCGTGTTTTTGCTCACCTCTCATAGCTTCCACTATATTCTCCTGCTTTCTCGCACCTCTCATGTCTTCCCCTATATCACTGTGTTTTCGCGTACCTCCCATAGCAGCCCCTATATTGCTGTGTCTTCACACTCATCTCATACCTTCCCCTATATCGCCCTGTTTTCGAGCACCTCCCATACCTTCCCCCTATATCGCTGTGTTTTCGTGCACCTTTCATACCTCCTCCTATATCGCTGTGTTTTCACTCACCTCTCATAACTTCTCCTATATTGCTGTATTTTGCGCACCTCTCATAACTTCCCCTATATCGCCGTGTTTTTATGCACATCTCATAACGTCCCCTATATCGCTGTGCCTTTGCGCTCCTCTCATACCTTCCCCTATATCTCTATGTTTTCATGCACATCTCATAACGTCCCCTATATCGCTCTGTTTTCATAAACCTCGCATAACTCCCCTATATCGCCCTGTTTTCGCGCACCTCTCATACCGTCCCCTATAATACTGTGTTTTCACGCACCTCTCATAACTTCCCCTATATCGCTATGTTTTCGCACACCTGTCATTGTTTCCCGTCTATCGCCGTGTATTCATGCACATCTCATACCGTCCCCTATATCGCTTTGTTTTCGCGCACCTCTCATACATACCCCTATATCTCTGTCTTTTCGGGCATATCCCATAGCTTCACCTTTATCTCTGTGTTATTGCTCACCTCTCATAGCTTCCCCTATATCACCGTGTTTTGCTCACCTCTCATAGCTTCCACTATATTCTCCTGCTTTCTCGCACCTCTCATGTCTTCCCCTATATCACTGTGTTTTCGCGTACCTCCCATAGCAGCCCCTATATTGCTGTGTCCTCGCACTCATCTCATACCTTCCCCTATATCGCCCTGTTTTCGAGCACCTCCCATACCTTCCCCTATATCGCTGTGTTTTCATGCACCTCTCATACCTTCCCCTATATCGCTGTGTTTTCACACACCTCTCATAACTTCTCTTATATCGCTGTGTTTTTG
>NW_027276522.1:0-38537 GCF_030028105.1 Mobula birostris | reverse complement strand
CCTAAAGTGTTTCCATTAGGTTTGCAGTAAGTTTTTTGGTGTAAAATTGAATTGTATACTACTTTTATGTCAAAGCATTCTATTCACTGTGAAATCAACTTTTTTGTCTTTATCTGCACAGCTATGAAACAACTTTCAGACATCTCAGAATCATGTGGGAAGTTAACCTATGGTGTTTCCATTAGGTTTGCAGTAAGTACTTTGGTGTAAAATTGAAATGCATACTATTTGTATTGTCGAAGCATTGCATGCACTGAGATAACAACTTTTTTGTGTTGATGTGTACAGCCATGATACAACTTTCAAACTACTCATAATCATGTGGGAAGTTAACCTAAGGTGTTTCCATTAGTTTGCAGTAAGTACTTTGGTGTAAAATTGAGATGTATACTACCTTAAAGTCAGAGCATAGTAGTACTGAGAAATTAACTTTTTTGTCTTGATGAACTGAGGCATGAAACAACTTTAAACCTAGTCATACTCATCTGGGAAGTCAACCAAATCTGTTTGCATTAGGTTTGCAGTCAGGACTTTTGAGTACAATTGAAATGTATACTACTTTTATGTCAAAGCATTCTATTCACTGTGAAATCAACTTTTTTGTCTTTATGTGCACAGCTATGAAACAACTTTCAGACATCTCAGAATCATGTGGGAAGTTAACCTAAGTTGTTTCCATTAGGTTTGCAGTAAGTACTTTGGTGTAAAATTGAAATGTATACTATTTGTATTGTCTAAGCATTACATGCACTGAGATAACAACTTTTTTGTGTTGATGTGTACAGCCATGAATCAACTTTCAAACTACTCATAATCATGTGGGAAGTTAACCTAAGGTGTTTCCATTAGTTTGCAGTAAGTACTTTGGTGTAAAATTGAGATGTATACTACCTTAATGTCAGAGCATAGTAGTACTGAGAAAGTAACTTTTTTGTCTTGATGAACTCAGGCATGAAAAACTTTAAACCTAGTCATACTCATCTGGGAAGTTAACCAAATCTGTTTGCATTAAGTTTGCAGTCAGGACTTTTGAGTACAATTGAAATGTATACTACTTTTATGTCAAATCATTCTACTCACTGTGAAATCAACTTTTTTGTCTTTATGTGCACAGGTATGAAACAACTTTCAGACATCTCAGAATCATGTGGGAAGTTAACTTAAAGTGTTTCCATTAGGTTTGCAGTAAGTGCTTTGGAGTAAAATTGAAATGTATACTATTTGTATTGTTTAAGCACTGCATGCACTGAGATAACAACTTTTTTGTGTTGATGTGTACAGCCATGAAACAACTTTCAAACTACTCATAATCATGTGGAAAGTTAACCTAAAGTGTTTCCATTAGGTTTGCAGTAAGTGCTTTGGTGTAAAATTGAAATGTATACTACTTTTATGTCAAAGCATTCTATTCACTGTGAAATCAACTTTTTTGTCTTTATGTGTAAGCTATGAAACAACTTTCAGACATCTCAGAATCATGTGGGAAGTTAACCTATGGTGTTTCCATTAGGTTTGCAGTAAGTGCTTTGGAGTAAAATTGAAATGTATACTATCTGTATTGTCTAAGCATTGCATGCACTGAGATAACAACTTTTTTGTGTTGATGTGTACAGCCATGAAACAACTTTCAAACTACTCATAATCATGTGGGAAGTTAACCTAAGGTGTTTCCATTAGTTTGCAGTAAGTACTTTGGTGTAAAATTGAGATGTATACTACCTTAAATTCAGAGCATAGTAGTACTGAGAAATTAACTTTTTTGTCTTGATGAACTGAGGCATGAAACAACTTTAAACCTAGTCATACTCATCTGGGAAGTCAACCAAATCTGTTTGCATTAGGTTTGCAGTCAGGACTTTTGAGTACAATTGAATTGTATACTACTTTTATGTCAAAGCATTCTATTCACTGTGAAATCAACTTTTTTGTCTTTATGTGCACAGCTATGAAACAACTTTCAGACATCTCAGAATCATGTGGGAAGTTAACCTATGGTGTTTCCATTAGGTTTGCAGTAAGTACTTTGGTGTAAAATTGAAATGCATACTATTTGTATTGTCGAAGCATTGCATGCACTGAGATAACAACTTTTTTGTGTTGATGTGTACAGCCATGTAACAACTTTCAAACTACTCATAATCATGTGGGAAGTTAACCTAAGGTGTTTCCATTAGTTTGCAGTAAGTACTTTGGTGTAAAATTGAGATGTATACTACCTTAAAGTCAGAGCATAGTCGTACTGAGAAATTAACTTTTTTGTCTTGATGAAGTGAGGCATGAAACAACTTTAAACCTAGTCATACTCATCTGGGAAGTCAACCAAATCTGTTTGCATTAGGTTTGCAGTCAGGACTTTTGAGTACAATTGAAATGTATACTACTTTTATGTCAAAGCATTCTATTCACTGTGAAATCAACTTTTTTGTCTTTATGTGCACAGGTATGAAACAACTTTCAGACATCTCAGAATCATGTGGGAAGTTAAATTAAAGTGTTTCCATTAGGTTTGCAGTAAGTGCTTTGGAGTAATATTGAAATGTATACTATTTGTATTGTTTAAGCACTGCATGCACTGAGATAACAACTTTTTTGTGTTGATGTGTACAGCCATGAAACAACTTTCAAACTACTCATAATCATGTGGAAAGTTAACCTAAAGTGTTTCCATTAGGTTTGCAGTAAGTGTTTTGGTGTAAAATTGAATTGTATACTACTTTTATGTCAAAGCATTCTATTCACTGTGAAATCAACTTTTTTGTCTTTATGTGCACAGCTATGAAACAACTTTCAGACATCTCAGAATCATGTGGGAAGTTAAACTATGGTGTTTCCATTAGGTTTGCAGTAAGTACTTTGGTGTAAAATTGAAATGCATACTATTTGTATTGTCGAAGCATTGCATGCACTGAGATAACAACTTTTTTGTGTTGATGTGTACAGCCATGATACAACTTTCAAACTACTCATAATCATGTGGGAAGTTAACCTAAGGTGTTTCCATTAGTTTGCAGTAAGTACTTTGGTGTAAAATTGAGATGTATACTACCTTAAAGTCAGAGCATAGTAGTACTGAGAAATTAACTTTTTTGTCTTGATGAACTGAGGCATGAAACAACTTTAAACCTAGTCATACTCATCTGGGAAGTCAACCAAATCTGTTTGCATTAGGTTTGCAGTCAGGACTTTTGAGTACAATTGAAATGTATACTACTTTTATGTCAAAGCATTCTATTCACTGTGAAATCAACTTTTTTGTCTTTATGTGCACAGCTATGAAACAACTTTCAGACATCTCAGAATCATGTGGGAAGTTAACCTAAGTTGTTTCCATTAGGTTTGCAGTAAGTGCTTTGGTGTAAAATTGAAATGTATACTATTTGAATTGTCTAAGCATTGCATGCACTGAGATAACAACTTTTTTGTGTTGATGTGTACAGCCATGAAACAACTTTCAAACTACTCATAATCATGTGGAAAGTTGACCTAAGGTGTTTCCATTAGGTTTGCAGTAAGTGCTTTGGTGTAAAATTGAAATGTATACTATTTGTATTGTAAAAGCATTGCATGCACTGAGAAAACAACGTTTTTGTCTTGATGTGCACAGGTATGAAACAACTTTCAGACATCTCAGAATCATATGGGAAGTTAATCTAAGTTGTTTCCATTATGTTTGCAGTAAGTACTTTGGTGTAAAATTGAAATGTATACTATTTGTATTGTCTAAGCATTACATGCACTGAGATAACAACTTTTTTGTGTTGATGTGTACAGCCATGAATCAACTTTCAAACTACTCATAATCATGTGGGAAGTTAACCTAAGGTGTTTCCATTAGTTTGCAGTAAGTACTTTGGTGTAAAATTGAGATGTATACTACCTTAATGTCAGAGCATAGTAGTATTGAGAAAGTAACTTTTTTGTCTTGATGAACTCAGGCATGAAAAACTTTAAACCTAGTCATACTCATCTGGGAAGTTAACCAAATCTGTTTGCATTAAGTTTGCAGTCAGGACTTTTGAGTACAATTGAAATGTATACTACTTTTATGTCAAATCATTCTACTCACTGTGAAATCAACTTTTTTGTCTTTATGTGCACAGGTATGAAACAACTTTCAGACATCTCAGAATCATGTGGGAAGTTAACTTAAAGTGTTTCCATTAGGTTTGCAGTAAGTGCTTTGGAGTAAAATTGAAATGTATACTATTTGTATTGTTTAAGCACTGCATGCACTGAGATAACAACTTTTTTGTGTTGATGTGTACAGGCATGAAACAACTTTCAAACTACTCATAATCATGTGGAAAGTTAACCTAAAGTGTTTCCATTAGGTTTGCAGTAAGTGCTTTGGTGTAAAATTGAAATGTATACTACTTTTATGTCAAAGCATTCTATTCACTGTGAAATCAACTTTTTTGTCTTTATGTGTAAGCTATGAAACAACTTTCAGACATCTCAGAATCATGTGGGAAGTTAACCTATGGTGTTTCCATTAGGTTTGCAGTAAGTGCTTTGGAGTAAAATTGAAATGTATACTATCTGTATTGTCTAAGCATTGCATGCACTGAGATAACAACTTTTTTGTGTTGATGTGTACAGCCATGAAACAACTTTCAAACTACTCATAATCATGTGGGAAGTTAACCTAAGGTGTTTCCATTAGTTTGCAGTAAGTACTTTGGTGTAAAATTGAGATGTATACTACCTTAAATTCAGAGCATAGTAGTACTGAGAAATTAACTTTTTTGTCTTGATGAACTGAGGCATGAAACAACTTTAAACCTAGTCATACTCATCTGGGAAGTCAACCAAATCTGTTTGCCTTAGGTTTGCAGTCAGGACTTTTGAGTACAATTGAATTGTATACTACTTTTATGTCAAAGCATTCTATTCACTGTGAAATCAACTTATTTGTCTTTATGTGCACAGCTATGAAACAACTTTCAGACATCTCAGAATCATGTGGGAAGTTAACCTATGGTGTTTCCATTAGGTTTGCAGTAAGTACTTTGGTGTAAAATTGAAATGCATACTATTTGTATTGTCGAAGCATTGCATGCACTGAGATAACAACTTTTTTGTTTTGATGTGTACAGCCATGAAACAACTTTCAAACTACTCATAAACATGTGGGAAGTTAACCTAAGGTGTTTCCATTAGTTTGCAGTAAGTACTTTGGTGTAAAATTGAGATGTATACTACCTTAAAGTCAGAGCATAGTAGTACTGAGAAATTAACTTTTTTGTCTTGATGAACTGAGGCATGAAACAACTTTAAACCTAGTCATACTCATCTGGGAAGTCAACCAAATCTGTTTGCATTAGGTTTGCAGTCAGGACTTTTGAGTACAATTGAAATGTATACTACTTTTATGTCAAAGCATTCTATTCACTGTGAAATCAACTTTTTTCTCTTTATGTGCACAGCTATGAAACAACTTTCAGACATCTCAGAATCATGTGGGAAGTTAACCTATGGTGTTTCCTTTAGGTTTGCAGTAAGTGCTTTGGAGTAAAATTGAAATGTATACTATTTGTATTGTCTAAGCATTGCATGCTCTGAGATAACAACTTTTTTCTGTTGATGTGTACAGCCATGAAACAACTTTCAAACTACTCATAATCATGTGGAAAGTTAACCTAAGGTGTTTCCATTAGGTTTGCAGTTAGTGCTTTGGTGTAAAATTGAAATGTATACTACTTTTATGTTAAAGCATTCTATTCACTGGGAAATCAACTTTTTTGTCTTTATGTGCACAGCTATGAAACAACTTTCAGACATCTCAGAATCATGTGGGAAGTTAACCTAAGTTGTTTCCATTAGGTTTGCAGTAAGTGCTTTGGTGTAAAATTGAAATGTATACTATTTGAATTGTCTAAGCATTGCATGCACTGAGATAACAACTTTTTTGTGTTGATTTGTACAGCCATGAAACAACTTTCAAACTACTCAGAATCATGTGGAAAGTTGACCTAAGGTGTTTCCATTAGGTTTGCAGTAAGTGCTTTGGTGTAAAATTGAAATGTATACTATTTGTATTGTAAAAGCATTGCATGCACTGAGAAAACAACTTTTTTGTCTTGATGTGCACAGGTATGAAACAACTTTCAGACATCTCAGAATCATATGGGAAGTTAATCTAAGTTGTTTCCATTAGGTTTGCAGTAAGTACTTTGGTGTAAAATTGAAATGTATACTATTTGTATTGTCGAAGCATTGCATGCACTGAGATAACAACTTTTTTGTGTTGATGTGTACAGCCATGAAACAACTTTCAAACTACTCATAATCATGTGGGAAGTTAACCTAAGGTGTTTCCATTAGTTTGCAGTAAGTACTTTGGTGTAAAATTGAGATGTATACTACCTTAATGTCAGAGCATAGTAGTATTGAGAAAGTAACTTTTTTGTCTTGATGAACTCAGGCATGAAAAACTTTAAACCTAGTCATACTCATCTGGGAAGTTAACCAAATCTGTTTGCATTAAGTTTGCAGTCAGGACTTTTGAGTACAATTGAAATGTATACTACTTTTATGTCAAATCATTCTACTCACTGTGAAATCAACTTTTTTGTCTTTATGTGCACAGGTATGAAACAACTTTCAGACATCTCAGAATCATGTGGGAAGTTAACTTAAAGTGTTTCCATTAGGTTTGCAGTAAGTGCTTTGGAGTAAAATTGAAATGTATACTATTTGTATTGTTTAAGCACTGCATGCACTGAGATAACAACTTTTTTGTGTTGATGTGTACAGGCATGAAACAACTTTCAAACTACTCATAATCATGTGGAAAGTTAACCTAAAGTGTTTCCATTAGGTTTGCAGTAAGTGCTTTGGTGTAAAATTGAAATGTATACTACTTTTATGTCAAAGCATTCTATTCACTGTGAAATCAACTTTTTTGTCTTTATGTGTAAGCTATGAAACAACTTTCAGACATCTCAGAATCATGTGGGAAGTTAACCTATGGTGTTTCCATTAGGTTTGCAGTAAGTGCTTTGGAGTAAAATTGAAATGTATACTATCTGTATTGTCTAAGCATTGCATGCACTGAGATAACAACTTTTTTGTGTTGATGTGTACAGCCATGAAACAACTTTCAAACTACTCATAATCATGTGGGAAGTTAACCTAAGGTGTTTCCATTAGTTTGCAGTAAGTACTTTGGTGTAAAATTGAGATGTATACTACCTTAAATTCAGAGCATAGTAGTACTGAGAAATTAACTTTTTTGTCTTGATGAACTGAGGCATGAAACAACTTTAAACCTAGTCATACTCATCTGGGAAGTCAACCAAATCTGTTTGCCTTAGGTTTGCAGTCAGGACTTTTGAGTACAATTGAATTGTATACTACTTTTATGTCAAAGCATTCTATTCACTGTGAAATCAACTTATTTGTCTTTATGTGCACAGCTATGAAACAACTTTCAGACATCTCAGAATCATGTGGGAAGTTAACCTATGGTGTTTCCATTAGGTTTGCAGTAAGTACTTTGGTGTAAAATTGAAATGCATACTATTTGTATTGTCGAAGCATTGCATGCACTGAGATAACAACTTTTTTGTGTTGATGTGTACAGCCATGAAACAACTTTCAAACTACTCATAAACATGTGGGAAGTTAACCTAAGGTGTTTCCATTAGTTTGCAGTAAGTACTTTGGTGTAAAATTGAGATGTATACTACCTTAAAGTCAGAGCATAGTAGTACTGAGAAATTAACTTTTTTGTCTTGATGAACTGAGGCATGAAACAACTTTAAACCTAGTCATACTCATCTGGGAAGTCAACCAAATCTGTTTGCATTAGGTTTGCAGTCAGTACTTTTGAGTACAATTGAAATGTATACTACTTTTATGTCAAAGCATTCTATTCACTGTGAAATCAACTTTTTTCTCTTTATGTGCACAGCTATGAAACAACTTTCAGACATCTCAGAATCATGTGGGAAGTTAACCTATGGTGTTTCCTTTAGGTTTGCAGTAAGTGCTTTGGAGTAAAATTGAAATGTATACTATTTGTATTGTCTAAGCATTGCATGCTCTGAGATAACAACTTTTTTCTGTTGATGTGTACAGCCATGAAACAACTTTCAAACTACTCATAATCATGTGGAAAGTTAACCTAAGGTGTTTCCATTAGGTTTGCAGTAAGTGCTTTGGTGTAAAATTGAAATGTATACTACTTTTATGTTAAAGCATTCTATTCACTGGGAAATCAACTTTTTTGTCTTTATGTGCACAGCTATGAAACAACTTTCAGACATCTCAGAATCATGTGGGAAGTTAACCTAAGTTGTTTCCATTAGGTTTGCAGTAAGTGCTTTGGTGTAAAATTGAAATGTATACTATTTGAATTGTCTAAGCATTGCATGCACTGAGATAACAACTTTTTTGTGTTGATTTGTACAGCCATGAAACAACTTTCAAACTACTCAGAATCATGTGGAAAGTTGACCTAAGGTGTTTCCATTAGGTTTGCAGTAAGTGCTTTGGTGTAAAATTGAAATGTATACTATTTGTATTGTAAAAGCATTGCATGCACTGAGAAAACAACTTTTTTGTCTTGATGTGCACAGGTATGAAACAACTTTCAGACATCTCAGAATCATATGGGAAGTTAATCTAAGTTGTTTCCATTAGGTTTGCAGTAAGTACTTTGGTGTAAAATTGAAATGTATACTATTTGTATTGTCGAAGCATTGCATGCACTGAGATAACAACTTTTTTGTGTTGATGTGTACAGCCATGAAACAACTTTCAAACTACTCATAATCATGTGGGAAGTTAACCTAAGGTGTTTCCATTAGTTTGCAGTAAGTACTTTGGTGTAAAATTGAGATGTATACTACCTTAAAGTCAGAGCATAGTCGTACTGAGAAATTAACTTTTTTGTCTTGATGAAGTGAGGCATGAAACAACTTTAAACCTAGTCATACTCATCTGGGAAGTCAACCAAATCTGTATGCATTAGGTTTGCAGTCAGGACTTTTGAGTACAATTGAAATGTATACTACTTTTATGTCAAAGCATTCTATTCACTGTGAAATCAACTTTTTTGTCTTTATGTGCACAGGTATGAAACAACTTTCAGACATCTCAGAATCATGTGGGAAGTTAACCTAAGTTGTTTCCATTAGGTTTGCAGTAAGTGCTTTGGTGTAAAATTGAAATGTATACTATTTGAATTGTCTAAGCATTGCATGCACTGAGATAACAACTTTTTTGTGTTGATTTGTACAGCCATGAAACAACTTTCAAACTAGTCAGAATCATGTGGAAAGTTGACCTAAGGTGTTTCCATTAGGTTTGCAGTAAGTGCTTTGGTGTAAAATTGAAATGTATACTATTTGTATTGTAAAAGCATTGCATGCACTGAGAAAACAACTTTTTTGTCTTGATGTGCACAGGTATGAAACAACTTTCAGACATCTCAGAATCATATGGGAAGTTAATCTAAGTTGTTTCCATTAGGTTTGCAGTAAGTACTTTGGTGTAAAATTGAAATGTATACTATTTGTATTGTCTAAGCATTACATGCACTGAGATAACAACTTTTTTGTGTTGATGTGTACAGCCATGAATCAACTTTCAAACTACTCATAATCATGTGGGAAGTTAACCTAAGGTGTTTCCATTAGTTTGCAGTAAGTACTTTGGTGTAAAATTGAGATGTATACTACCTTAATGTCAGAGCATAGTAGTATTGAGAAAGTAACTTTTTTGTCTTGATGAACTCAGGCATGAAAAACTTTAAACCTAGTCATACTCATCTGGGAAGTTAACCAAATCTGTTTGCATTAAGTTTGCAGTCAGGACTTTTGAGTACAATTGAAATGTATACTACTTTTATGTCAAATCATTCTACTCACTGTGAAATCAACTTTTTTGTCTTTATGTGCACAGGTATGAAACAACTTTCAGACATCTCAGAATCATGTGGGAAGTTAACTTAAAGTGTTTCCATTAGGTTTGCAGTAAGTGCTTTGGAGTAAAATTGAAATGTATACTATTTGTATTGTTTAAGCACTGCATGCACTGAGATAACAACTTTTTTGTGTTGATGTGTACAGGCATGAAACAACTTTCAAACTACTCATAATCATGTGGAAAGTTAACCTAAAGTGTTTCCATTAGGTTTGCAGTAAGTGCTTTGGTGTAAAATTGAAATGTATACTACTTTTATGTCAAAGCATTCTATTCACTGTGAAATCAACTTTTTTGTCTTTATGTGTAAGCTATGAAACAACTTTCAGACATCTCAGAATCATGTGGGAAGTTAACCTATGGTGTTTCCATTAGGTTTGCAGTAAGTGCTTTGGAGTAAAATTGAAATGTATACTATCTGTATTGTCTAAGCATTGCATGCACTGAGATAACAACTTTTTTGTGTTGATGTGTACAGCCATGAAACAACTTTCAAACTACTCATAATCATGTGGAAAGTTAACCTAAGGTGTTTCCATTAGGTTTGCAGTAAGTGCTTTGGTGTAAAATTGAAATGTATACTACTTTTATGTTAAAGCATTCTATTCACTGGGAAATCAACTTTTTTGTCTTTATGTGCACAGCTATGAAACAACTTTCAGACATCTCAGAATCATGTGGGAAGTTAACCTAAGTTGTTTCCATTAGGTTTGCAGTAAGTGCTTTGGTGTAAAATTGAAATGTATACTATTTGAATTGTCTAAGCATTGCATGCACTGAGATAACAACTTTTTTGTGTTGATTTGTACAGCCATGAAACAACTTTCAAACTACTCAGAATCATGTGGAAAGTTGACCTAAGGTGTTTCCATTAGGTTTGCAGTAAGTGCTTTGGTGTAAAATTGAAATGTATACTATTTGTATTGTAAAAGCATTGCATGCACTGAGAAAACAACTTTTTTGTCTTGATGTGCACAGGTATGAAACAACTTTCAGACATCTCAGAATCATATGGGAAGTTAATCTAAGTTGTTTCCATTAGGTTTGCAGTAAGTACTTTGGTGTAAAATTGAAATGTATACTATTTGTATTGTCGAAGCATTGCATGCACTGAGATAACAACTTTTTTGTGTTGATGTGTACAGCCATGAAACAACTTTCAAACTACTCATAATCATGTGGGAAGTTAACCTAAGGTGTTTCCATTAGTTTGCAGTAAGTACTTTGGTGTAAAATTGAGATGTATACTACCTTAAAGTCAGAGCATAGTCGTACTGAGAAATTAACTTTTTTGTCTTGATGAAGTGAGGCATGAAACAACTTTAAACCTAGTCATACTCATCTGGGAAGTCAACCAAATCTGTATGCATTAGGTTTGCAGTCAGGACTTTTGAGTACAATTGAAATGTATACTACTTTTATGTCAAAGCATTCTATTCACTGTGAAATCAACTTTTTTGTCTTTATGTGCACAGGTATGAAACAACTTTCAGACATCTCAGAATCATGTGGGAAGTTAACCTAAGTTGTTTCCATTAGGTTTGCAGTAAGTGCTTTGGTGTAAAATTGAAATGTATACTATTTGAATTGTCTAAGCATTGCATGCACTGAGATAACAACTTTTTTGTGTTGATTTGTACAGCCATGAAACAACTTTCAAACTAGTCAGAATCATGTGGAAAGTTGACCTAAGGTGTTTCCATTAGGTTTGCAGTAAGTGCTTTGGTGTAAAATTGAAATGTATACTATTTGTATTGTAAAAGCATTGCATGCACTGAGAAAACAACTTTTTTGTCTTGATGTGCACAGGTATGAAACAACTTTCAGACATCTCAGAATCATATGGGAAGTTAATCTAAGTTGTTTCCATTAGGTTTGCAGTAAGTACTTTGGTGTAAAATTGAAATGTATACTATTTGTATTGTCTAAGCATTACATGCACTGAGATAACAACTTTTTTGTGTTGATGTGTACAGCCATGAATCAACTTTCAAACTACTCATAATCATGTGGGAAGTTAACCTAAGGTGTTTCCATTAGTTTGCAGTAAGTACTTTGGTGTAAAATTGAGATGTATACTACCTTAATGTCAGAGCATAGTAGTATTGAGAAAGTAACTTTTTTGTCTTGATGAACTCAGGCATGAAAAACTTTAAACCTAGTCATACTCATCTGGGAAGTTAACCAAATCTGTTTACATTAAGTTTGCAGTCAGGACTTTTGAGTACAATTGAAATGTATACTACTTTTATGTCAAATCATTCTACTCACTGTGAAATCAACTTTTTTGTCTTTATGTGCACAGGTATGAAACAACTTTCAGACATCTCAGAATCATGTGGGAAGTTAACTTAAAGTGTTTCCATTAGGTTTGCAGTAAGTGCTTTGGAGTAAAATTGAAATGTATACTATTTGTATTGTTTAAGCACTGCATGCACTGAGATAACAACTTTTTTGTGTTGATGTGTACAGGCATGAAACAACTTTCAAACTACTCATAATCATGTGGAAAGTTAACCTAAAGTGTTTCCATTAGGTTTGCAGTAAGTGCTTTGGTGTAAAATTGAAATGTATACTACTTTTATGTCAAAGCATTCTATTCACTGTGAAATCAACTTTTTTGTCTTTATGTGTAAGCTATGAAACAACTTTCAGACATCTCAGAATCATGTGGGAAGTTAACCTATGGTGTTTCCATTAGGTTTGCAGTAAGTGCTTTGGAGTAAAATTGAAATGTATACTATCTGTATTGTCTAAGCATTGCATGCACTGAGATAACAACTTTTTTGTGTTGATGTGTACAGCCATGAAACAACTTTCAAACTACTCATAATCATGTGGGAAGTTAACCTAAGGTGTTTCCATTAGTTTGCAGTAAGTACTTTGGTGTAAAATTGAGATGTATACTACCTTAAATTCAGAGCATAGTAGTACTGAGAAATTAACTTTTTTGTCTTGATGAACTGAGGCATGAAACAACTTTAAACCTAGTCATACTCATCTGGGAAGTCAACCAAATCTGTTTGCCTTAGGTTTGCAGTCAGGACTTTTGAGTACAATTGAATTGTATACTACTTTTATGTCAAAGCATTCTATTCACTGTGAAATCAACTTTTTTGTCTTTATGTGCACAGCTATGAAACAACTTTCAGACATCTCAGAATCATGTGGGAAGTTAACCTATGGTGTTTCCATTAGGTTTGCAGTAAGTACTTTGGTGTAAAATTGAAATGCATACTATTTGTATTGTCGAAGCATTGCATGCACTGAGATAACAACTTTTTTGTGTTGATGTGTACAGCCATGAAACAACTTTCAAACTACTCATAAACATGTGGGAAGTTAACCTAAGGTGTTTCCATTAGTTTGCAGTAAGTACTTTGGTGTAAAATTGAGATGTATACTACCTTAAAGTCAGAGCATAGTAGTACTGAGAAATTAACTTTTTTGTCTTGATGAACTGAGGCATGAAACAACTTTAAACCTAGTCATACTCATCTGGGAAGTCAACCAAATCTGTTTGCATTAGGTTTGCAGTCAGGACTTTTGAGTACAATTGAAATGTATACTACTTTTATGTCAAAGCATTCTATTCACTGTGAAATCAACTTTTTTCTCTTTATGTGCACAGCTATGAAACAACTTTCAGACATCTCAGAATCATGTGGGAAGTTAACCTATGGTGTTTCCTTTAGGTTTGCAGTAAGTGCTTTGGAGTAAAATTGAAATGTATACTATTTGTATTGTCTAAGCATTGCATGCTCTGAGATAACAACTTTTTTCTGTTGATGTGTACAGCCATGAAACAACTTTCAAACTACTCATAATCATGTGGAAAGTTAACCTAAGGTGTTTCCATTAGGTTTGCAGTAAGTGCTTTGGTGTAAAATTGAAATGTATACTACTTTTATGTTAAAGCATTCTATTCACTGGGAAATCAACTTTTTTGTCTTTATGTGCACAGCTATGAAACAACTTTCAGACATCTCAGAATCATGTGGGAAGTTAACCTAAGTTGTTTCCATTAGGTTTGCAGTAAGTGCTTTGGTGTAAAATTGAAATGTATACTATTTGAATTGTCTAAGCATTGCATGCACTGAGATAACAACTTTTTTGTGTTGATTTGTACAGCCATGAAACAACTTTCAAACTACTCAGAATCATGTGGAAAGTTGACCTAAGGTGTTTCCATTAGGTTTGCAGTAAGTGCTTTGGTGTAAAATTGAAATGTATACTATTTGTATTGTAAAAGCATTGCATGCACTGAGAAAACAACTTTTTTGTCTTGATGTGCACAGGTATGAAACAACTTTCAGACATCTCAGAATCATATGGGAAGTTAATCTAAGTTGTTTCCATTAGGTTTGCAGTAAGTACTTTGGTGTAAAATTGAAATGTATACTATTTGTATTGTCGAAGCATTGCATGCACTGAGATAACAACTTTTTTGTGTTGATGTGTACAGCCATGAAACAACTTTCAAACTACTCATAATCATGTGGGAAGTTAACCTAAGGTGTTTCCATTAGTTTGCAGTAAGTACTTTGGTGTAAAATTGAGATGTATACTACCTTAAAGTCAGAGCATAGTCGTACTGAGAAATTAACTTTTTTGTCTTGATGAAGTGAGGCATGAAACAACTTTAAACCTAGTCATACTCATCTGGGAAGTCAACCAAATCTGTATGCATTAGGTTTGCAGTCAGGACTTTTGAGTACAATTGAAATGTATACTACTTTTATGTCAAAGCATTCTATTCACTGTGAAATCAACTTTTTTGTCTTTATGTGCACAGGTATGAAACAACTTTCAGACATCTCAGAATCATGTGGGAAGTTAACCTAAGTTGTTTCCATTAGGTTTGCAGTAAGTGCTTTGGAGTAATATTGAAATGTATACTATTTGTATTGTTTAAGCACTGCATGCACTGAGATAACAACTTTTTTGTGTTGATGTGTACAGCCATGAAACAACTTTCAAACTACTCATGATCATGTGGAAAGTTGACCTAAGGTGTTTCCATTAGGTTTGCAGTAAGTGCTTTGGTGTAAAATTGAAATGTATACTATTTGTATTGTAAAAGCGTTGCATGCACTGAGAAAACAACTTTTTTGTCTTGATGTGCACAGGTATGAAACAACTTTCAGACATCTCAGAATCATATGGGAAGTTAATCTAAGTTGTTTCCATTAGGTTTGCAGTAAGTACTTTGGTGTAAAATTGAAATGTATACTACTTTTATGTCAAAGCATTCTATTCACTGTGAAATCAACTTTTTTGTCTTTATGTGTAAGCTATGAAACAACTTTCAGACATCTCAGAATCATGTGGGAAGTTAACCTATGGTGTTTCCATTAGGTTTGCAGTAAGTGCTTTGGAGTAAAATTGAAATGTATACTATCTGTATTGTCTAAGCATTGCATGCACTGAGATAACAACTTTTTTGTGTTGATGTGTACAGCCATGAAACAACTTTCAAACTACTCATAATCATGTGGGAAGTTAACCTAAGGTGTTTCCATTAGTTTGCAGTAAGTACTTTGGTGTAAAATTGAGATGTATACTACCTTAAATTCAGAGCATAGTAGTACTGAGAAATTAACTTTTTTGTCTTGATGAACTGAGGCATGAAACAACTTTAAACCTAGTCATACTCATCTGGGAAGTCAACCAAATCTGTTTGCCTTAGGTTTGCAGTCAGGACTTTTGAGTACAATTGAATTGTATACTACTTTTATGTCAAAGCATTCTATTCACTGTGAAATCAACTTATTTGTCTTTATGTGCACAGCTATGAAACAACTTTCAGACATCTCAGAATCATGTGGGAAGTTAACCTATGGTGTTTCCATTAGGTTTGCAGTAAGTACTTTGGTGTAAAATTGAAATGCATACTATTTGTATTGTCGAAGCATTGCATGCACTGAGATAACAACTTTTTTGTGTTGATGTGTACAGCCATGAAACAACTTTCAAACTACTCATAAACATGTGGGAAGTTAACCTAAGGTGTTTCCATTAGTTTGCAGTAAGTACTTTGGTGTAAAATTGAGATGTATACTACCTTAAAGTCAGAGCATAGTAGTACTGAGAAATTAACTTTTTTGTCTTGATGAACTGAGGCATGAAACAACTTTAAACCTAGTCATACTCATCTGGGAAGTCAACCAAATCTGTTTGCATTAGGTTTGCAGTCAGGACTTTTGAGTACAATTGAAATGTATACTACTTTTATGTCAAAGCATTCTATTCACTGTGAAATCAACTTTTTTCTCTTTATGTGCACAGCTATGAAACAACTTTCAGACATCTCAGAATCATGTGGGAAGTTAACCTATGGTGTTTCCTTTAGGTTTGCAGTAAGTGCTTTGGAGTAAAATTGAAATGTATACTATTTGTATTGTCTAAGCATTGCATGCTCTGAGATAACAACTTTTTTCTGTTGATGTGTACAGCCATGAAACAACTTTCAAACTACTCATAATCATGTGGAAAGTTAACCTAAGGTGTTTCCATTAGGTTTGCAGTTAGTGCTTTGGTGTAAAATTGAAATGTATACTACTTTTATGTTAAAGCATTCTATTCACTGGGAAATCAACTTTTTTGTCTTTATGTGCACAGCTATGAAACAACTTTCAGACATCTCAGAATCATGTGGGAAGTTAACCTAAGTTGTTTCCATTAGGTTTGCAGTAAGTGCTTTGGTGTAAAATTGAAATGTATACTATTTGAATTGTCTAAGCATTGCATGCACTGAGATAACAACTTTTTTGTGTTGATTTGTACAGCCATGAAACAACTTTCAAACTACTCAGAATCATGTGGAAAGTTGACCTAAGGTGTTTCCATTAGGTTTGCAGTAAGTGCTTTGGTGTAAAATTGAAATGTATACTATTTGTATTGTAAAAGCATTGCATGCACTGAGAAAACAACTTTTTTGTCTTGATGTGCACAGGTATGAAACAACTTTCAGACATCTCAGAATCATATGGGAAGTTAATCTAAGTTGTTTCCATTAGGTTTGCAGTAAGTACTTTGGTGTAAAATTGAAATGTATACTATTTGTATTGTCGAAGCATTGCATGCACTGAGATAACAACTTTTTTGTGTTGATGTGTACAGCCATGAAACAACTTTCAAACTACTCATAATCATGTGGGAAGTTAACCTAAGGTGTTTCCATTAGTTTGCAGTAAGTACTTTGGTGTAAAATTGAGATGTATACTACCTTAATGTCAGAGCATAGTAGTATTGAGAAAGTAACTTTTTTGTCTTGATGAACTCAGGCATGAAAAACTTTAAACCTAGTCATACTCATCTGGGAAGTTAACCAAATCTGTTTGCATTAAGTTTGCAGTCAGGACTTTTGAGTACAATTGAAATGTATACTACTTTTATGTCAAATCATTCTACTCACTGTGAAATCAACTTTTTTGTCTTTATGTGCACAGGTATGAAACAACTTTCAGACATCTCAGAATCATGTGGGAAGTTAACTTAAAGTGTTTCCATTAGGTTTGCAGTAAGTGCTTTGGAGTAAAATTGAAATGTATACTATTTGTATTGTTTAAGCACTGCATGCACTGAGATAACAACTTTTTTGTGTTGATGTGTACAGGCATGAAACAACTTTCAAACTACTCATAATCATGTGGAAAGTTAACCTAAAGTGTTTCCATTAGGTTTGCAGTAAGTGCTTTGGTGTAAAATTGAAATGTATACTACTTTTATGTCAAAGCATTCTATTCACTGTGAAATCAACTTTTTTGTCTTTATGTGTAAGCTATGAAACAACTTTCAGACATCTCAGAATCATGTGGGAAGTTAACCTATGGTGTTTCCATTAGGTTTGCAGTAAGTGCTTTGGAGTAAAATTGAAATGTATACTATCTGTATTGTCTAAGCATTGCATGCACTGAGATAACAACTTTTTTGTGTTGATGTGTACAGCCATGAAACAACTTTCAAACTACTCATAATCATGTGGGAAGTTAACCTAAGGTGTTTCCATTAGTTTGCAGTAAGTACTTTGGTGTAAAATTGAGATGTATACTACCTTAAATTCAGAGCATAGTAGTACTGAGAAATTAACTTTTTTGTCTTGATGAACTGAGGCATGAAACAACTTTAAACCTAGTCATACTCATCTGGGAAGTCAACCAAATCTGTTTGCCTTAGGTTTGCAGTCAGGACTTTTGAGTACAATTGAATTGTATACTATTTTTATGTCAAAGCATTCTATTCACTGTGAAATCAACTTATTTGTCTTTATGTGCACAGCTATGAAACAACTTTCAGACATCTCAGAATCATGTGGGAAGTTAACCTATGGTGTTTCCATTAGGTTTGCAGTAAGTACTTTGGTGTAAAATTGAAATGCATACTATTTGTATTGTCGAAGCATTGCATGCACTGAGATAACAACTTTTTTGTGTTGATGTGTACAGCCATGAAACAACTTTCAAACTACTCATAAACATGTGGGAAGTTAACCTAAGGTGTTTCCATTAGTTTGCAGTAAGTACTTTGGTGTAAAATTGAGATGTATACTACCTTAAAGTCAGAGCATAGTAGTACTGAGAAATTAACTTTTTTGTCTTGATGAACTGAGGCATGAAACAACTTTAAACCTAGTCATACTCATCTGGGAAGTCAACCAAATCTGTTTGCATTAGGTTTGCAGTCAGTACTTTTGAGTACAATTGAAATGTATACTACTTTTATGTCAAAGCATTCTATTCACTGTGAAATCAACTTTTTTCTCTTTATGTGCACAGCTATGAAACAACTTTCAGACATCTCAGAATCATGTGGGAAGTTAACCTATGGTGTTTCCTTTAGGTTTGCAGTAAGTGCTTTGGAGTAAAATTGAAATGTATACTATTTGTATTGTCTAAGCATTGCATGCTCTGAGATAACAACTTTTTTCTGTTGATGTGTACAGCCATGAAACAACTTTCAAACTACTCATAATCATGTGGAAACTTAACCTAAGGTGTTTCCATTAGGTTTGCAGTAAGTGCTTTGGTGTAAAATTGAAATGTATACTACTTTTATGTTAAAGCATTCTATTCACTGGGAAATCAACTTTTTTGTCTTTATGTGCACAGCTATGAAACAACTTTCAGACATCTCAGAATCATGTGGGAAGTTAACCTAAGTTGTTTCCATTAGGTTTGCAGTAAGTGCTTTGGTGTAAAATTGAAATGTATACTATTTGAATTGTCTAAGCATTGCATGCACTGAGATAACAACTTTTTTGTGTTGATTTGTACAGCCATGAAACAACTTTCAAACTACTCAGAATCATGTGGAAAGTTGACCTAAGGTGTTTCCATTAGGTTTGCAGTAAGTGCTTTGGTGTAAAATTGAAATGTATACTATTTGTATTGTAAAAGCATTGCATGCACTGAGAAAACAACTTTTTTGTCTTGATGTGCACAGGTATGAAACAACTTTCAGACATCTCAGAATCATATGGGAAGTTAATCTAAGTTGTTTCCATTAGGTTTGCAGTAAGTACTTTGGTGTAAAATTGAAATGTATACTATTTGTATTGTCGAAGCATTGCATGCACTGAGATAACAACTTTTTTGTGTTGATGTGTACAGCCATGAAACAACTTTCAAACTACTCATAATCATGTGGGAAGTTAACCTAAGGTGTTTCCATTAGTTTGCAGTAAGTACTTTGGTGTAAAATTGAGATGTATACTACCTTAAAGTCAGAGCATAGTCGTACTGAGAAATTAACTTTTTTGTCTTGATGAAGTGAGGCATGAAACAACTTTAAACCTAGTCATACTCATCTGGGAAGTCAACCAAATCTGTATGCATTAGGTTTGCAGTCAGGACTTTTGAGTACAATTGAAATGTATACTACTTTTATGTCAAAGCATTCTATTCACTGTGAAATCAACTTTTTTGTCTTTATGTGCACAGGTATGAAACAACTTTCAGACATCTCAGAATCATGTGGGAAGTTAACCTAAGTTGTTTCCATTAGGTTTGCAGTAAGTGCTTTGGTGTAAAATTGAAATGTATACTATTTGAATTGTCTAAGCATTGCATGCACTGAGATAACAACTTTTTTGTGTTGATTTGTACAGCCATGAAACAACTTTCAAACTAGTCAGAATCATGTGGAAAGTTGACCTAAGGTGTTTCCATTAGGTTTGCAGTAAGTGCTTTGGTGTAAAATTGAAATGTATACTATTTGTATTGTAAAAGCATTGCATGCACTGAGAAAACAACTTTTTTGTCTTGATGTGCACAGGTATGAAACAACTTTCAGACATCTCAGAATCATATGGGAAGTTAATCTAAGTTGTTTCCATTAGGTTTGCAGTAAGTACTTTGGTGTAAAATTGAAATGTATACTATTTGTATTGTCTAAGCATTACATGCACTGAGATAACAACTTTTTTGTGTTGATGTGTACAGCCATGAATCAACTTTCAAACTACTCATAATCATGTGGGAAGTTAACCTAAGGTGTTTCCATTAGTTTGCAGTAAGTACTTTGGTGTAAAATTGAGATGTATACTACCTTAATGTCAGAGCATAGTAGTATTGAGAAAGTAACTTTTTTGTCTTGATGAACTCAGGCATGAAAAACTTTAAACCTAGTCATACTCATCTGGGAAGTTAACCAAATCTGTTTGCATTAAGTTTGCAGTCAGGACTTTTGAGTACAATTGAAATGTATACTACTTTTATGTCAAATCATTCTACTCACTGTGAAATCAACTTTTTTGTCTTTATGTGCACAGGTATGAAACAACTTTCAGACATCTCAGAATCATGTGGGAAGTTAACTTAAAGTGTTTCCATTAGGTTTGCAGTAAGTGCTTTGGAGTAAAATTGAAATGTATACTATTTGTATTGTTTAAGCACTGCATGCACTGAGATAACAACTTTTTTGTGTTGATGTGTACAGGCATGAAACAACTTTCAAACTACTCATAATCATGTGGAAAGTTAACCTAAAGTGTTTCCATTAGGTTTGCAGTAAGTGCTTTGGTGTAAAATTGAAATGTATACTACTTTTATGTCAAAGCATTCTATTCACTGTGAAATCAACTTTTTTGTCTTTATGTGTAAGCTATGAAACAACTTTCAGACATCTCAGAATCATGTGGGAAGTTAACCTATGGTGTTTCCATTAGGTTTGCAGTAAGTGCTTTGGAGTAAAATTGAAATGTATACTATCTGTATTGTCTAAGCATTGCATGCACTGAGATAACAACTTTTTTGTGTTGATGTGTACAGCCATGAAACAACTTTCAAACTACTCATAATCATGTGGGAAGTTAACCTAAGGTGTTTCCATTAGTTTGCAGTAAGTACTTTGGTGTAAAATTGAGATGTATACTACCTTAAATTCAGAGCATAGTAGTACTGAGAAATTAACTTTTTTGTCTTGATGAACTGAGGCATGAAACAACTTTAAACCTAGTCATACTCATCTGGGAAGTCAACCAAATCTGTTTGCCTTAGGTTTGCAGTCAGGACTTTTGAGTACAATTGAATTGTATACTACTTTTATGTCAAAGCATTCTATTCACTGTGAAATCAACTTATTTGTCTTTATGTGCACAGCTATGAAACAACTTTCAGACATCTCAGAATCATGTGGGAAGTTAACCTATGGTGTTTCCATTAGGTTTGCAGTAAGTACTTCGGTGTAAAATTGAAATGCATACTATTTGTATTGTCGAAGCATTGCATGCACTGAGATAACAACTTTTTTGTGTTGATGTGTACAGCCATGAAACAACTTTCAAACTACTCATAAACATGTGGGAAGTTAACCTAAGGTGTTTCCATTAGTTTGCAGTAAGTACTTTGGTGTAAAATTGAGATGTATACTACCTTAAAGTCAGAGCATAGTAGTACTGAGAAATTATCTTTTTTGTCTTGATGAACTGAGGCATGAAACAACTTTAAACCTAGTCATACTCATCTGGGAAGTCAACCAAATCTGTTTGCATTAGGTTTGCAGTCAGGACTTTTGAGTACAATTGAAATGTATACTACTTTTATGTCAAAGCATTCTATTCACTGTGAAATCAACTTTTTTCTCTTTATGTGCACAGCTATGAAACAACTTTCAGACATCTCAGAATCATGTGGGAAGTTAACCTAAGTTGTTTCCATTAGGTTTGCAGTAAGTGCTTTGGTGTAAAATTGAAATGTATACTATTTGAATTGTCTAAGCATTGCATGCACTGAGATAACAACTTTTTTGTGTTGATTTGTACAGCCATGAAACAACTTTCAAACTACTCAGAATCATGTGGAAAGTTGACCTAAGGTGTTTCCATTAGGTTTGCAGTAAGTGCTTTGGTGTAAAATTGAAATGTATACTATTTGTATTGTAAAAGCATTGCATGCACTGAGAAAACAACTTTTTTGTCTTGATGTGCACAGGTATGAAACAACTTTCAGACATCTCAGAATCATATGGGAAGTTAATCTAAGTTGTTTCCATTAGGTTTGCAGTAAGTACTTTGGTGTAAAATTGAAATGTATACTATTTGTATTGTCGAAGCATTGCATGCACTGAGATAACAACTTTTTTGTGTTGATGTGTACAGCCATGAAACAACTTTCAAACTACTCATAATCATGTGGGAAGTTAACCTAAGGTGTTTCCATTAGTTTGCAGTAAGTACTTTGGTGTAAAATTGAGATGTATACTACCTTAAAGTCAGAGCATAGTCGTACTGAGAAATTAACTTTTTTGTCTTGATGAAGTGAGGCATGAAACAACTTTAAACCTAGTCATACTCATCTGGGAAGTCAACCAAATCTGTATGCATTAGGTTTGCAGTCAGGACTTTTGAGTACAATTGAAATGTATACTACTTTTATGTCAAAGCATTCTATTCACTGTGAAATCAACTTTTTTGTCTTTATGTGCACAGGTATGAAACAACTTTCAGACATCTCAGAATCATGTGGGAAGTTAACCTAAGTTGTTTCCATTAGGTTTGCAGTAAGTGCTTTGGTGTAAAATTGAAATGTATACTATTTGAATTGTCTAAGCATTGCATGCACTGAGATAACAACTTTTTTGTGTTGATTTGTACAGCCATGAAACAACTTTCAAACTAGTCAGAATCATGTGGAAAGTTGACCTAAGGTGTTTCCATTAGGTTTGCAGTAAGTGCTTTGGTGTAAAATTGAAATGTATACTATTTGTATTGTAAAAGCATTGCATGCACTGAGAAAACAACTTTTTTGTCTTGATGTGCACAGGTATGAAACAACTTTCAGACATCTCAGAATCATATGGGAAGTTAATCTAAGTTGTTTCCATTAGGTTTGCAGTAAGTACTTTGGTGTAAAATTGAAATGTATACTATTTGTATTGTCTAAGCATTACATGCACTGAGATAACAACTTTTTTGTGTTGATGTGTACAGCCATGAATCAACTTTCAAACTACTCATAATCATGTGGGAAGTTAACCTAAGGTGTTTCCATTAGTTTGCAGTAAGTACTTTGGTGTAAAATTGAGATGTATACTACCTTAATGTCAGAGCATAGTAGTATTGAGAAAGTAACTTTTTTGTCTTGATGAACTCAGGCATGAAAAACTTTAAACCTAGTCATACTCATCTGGGAAGTTAACCAAATCTGTTTGCATTAAGTTTGCAGTCAGGACTTTTGAGTACAATTGAAATGTATACTACTTTTATGTCAAATCATTCTACTCACTGTGAAATCAACTTTTTTGTCTTTATGTGCACAGGTATGAAACAACTTTCAGACATCTCAGAATCATGTGGGAAGTTAACTTAAAGTGTTTCCATTAGGTTTGCAGTAAGTGCTTTGGAGTAAAATTGAAATGTATACTATTTGTATTGTTTAAGCACTGCATGCACTGAGATAACAACTTTTTTGTGTTGATGTGTACAGGCATGAAACAACTTTCAAACTACTCATAATCATGTGGAAAGTTAACCTAAAGTGTTTCCATTAGGTTTGCAGTAAGTGCTTTGGTGTAAAATTGAAATGTATACTACTTTTATGTCAAAGCATTCTATTCACTGTGAAATCAACTTTTTTGTCTTTATGTGTAAGCTATGAAACAACTTTCAGACATCTCAGAATCATGTGGGAAGTTAACCTATGGTGTTTCCATTAGGTTTGCAGTAAGTGCTTTGGAGTAAAATTGAAATGTATACTATCTGTATTGTCTAAGCATTGCATGCACTGAGATAACAACTTTTTTGTGTTGATGTGTACAGCCATGAAACAACTTTCAAACTACTCATAATCATGTGGGAAGTTAACCTAAGGTGTTTCCATTAGTTTGCAGTAAGTACTTTGGTGTAAAATTGAGATGTATACTACCTTAAATTCAGAGCATAGTAGTACTGAGAAATTAACTTTTTTGTCTTGATGAACTGAGGCATGAAACAACTTTAAACCTAGTCATACTCATCTGGGAAGTCAACCAAATCTGTTTGCCTTAGGTTTGCAGTCAGGACTTTTGAGTACAATTGAATTGTATACTACTTTTATGTCAAAGCATTCTATTCACTGTGAAATCAACTTTTTTGTCTTTATGTGCACAGCTATGAAACAACTTTCAGACATCTCAGAATCATGTGGGAAGTTAACCTATGGTGTTTCCATTAGGTTTGCAGTAAGTACTTTGGTGTAAAATTGAAATGCATACTATTTGTATTGTCGAAGCATTGCATGCACTGAGATAACAACTTTTTTGTGTTGATGTGTACAGCCATGAAACAACTTTCAAACTACTCATAAACATGTGGGAAGTTAACCTAAGGTGTTTCCATTAGTTTGCAGTAAGTACTTTGGTGTAAAATTGAGATGTATACTACCTTAAAGTCAGAGCATAGTAGTACTGAGAAATTAACTTTTTTGTCTTGATGAACTGAGGCATGAAACAACTTTAAACCTAGTCATACTCATCTGGGAAGTCAACCAAATCTGTTTGCATTAGGTTTGCAGTCAGGACTTTTGAGTACAATTGAAATGTATACTACTTTTATGTCAAAGCATTCTATTCACTGTGAAATCAACATTTTTCTCTTTATCTGCACAGCTATGAAACAACTTTCAGACATCTCAGAATCATGTGGGAAGTTAACCTATGGTGTTTCCTTTAGGTTTGCAGTAAGTGCTTTGGAGTAAAATTGAAATGTATACTATTTGTATTGTCTAAGCATTGCATGCTCTGAGATAACAACTTTTTTCTGTTGATGTGTACAGCCATGAAACAACTTTCAAACTACTCATAATCATGTGGAAAGTTAACCTAAGGTGTTTCCATTAGGTTTGCAGTAAGTGCTTTGGTGTAAAATTGAAATGTATACTACTTTTATGTTAAAGCATTCTATTCACTGGGAAATCAACTTTTTTGTCTTTATGTGCACAGCTATGAAACAACTTTCAGAATCTCAGAATCATGTGGGAAGTTAACCTAAGTTGTTTCCATTAGGTTTGCAGTAAGTGCTTTGGTGTAAAATTGAAATGTATACTATTTGAATTGTCTAAGCATTGCATGCACTGAGATAACAACTTTTTTGTGTTGATTTGTACAGCCATGAAACAACTTTCAAACTACTCAGAATCATGTGGAAAGTTGACCTAAGGTGTTTCCATTAGGTTTGCAGTAAGTGCTTTGGTGTAAAATTGAAATGTATACTATTTGTATTGTAAAAGCATTGCATGCACTGAGAAAACAACTTTTTTGTCTTGATGTGCACAGGTATGAAACAACTTTCAGACATCTCAGAATCATATGGGAAGTTAATCTAAGTTGTTTCCATTAGGTTTGCAGTAAGTACTTTGGTGTAAAATTGAAATGTATACTATTTGTATTGTCGAAGCATTGCATGCACTGAGATAACAACTTTTTTGTGTTGATGTGTACAGCCATGAAACAACTTTCAAACTACTCATAATCATGTGGGAAGTTAACCTAAGGTGTTTCCATTAGTTTGCAGTAAGTACTTTGGTGTAAAATTGAGATGTATACTACCTTAAAGTCAGAGCATAGTCGTACTGAGAAATTAACTTTTTTGTCTTGATGAAGTGAGGCATGAAACAACTTTAAACCTAGTCATACTCATCTGGGAAGTCAACCAAATCTGTATGCATTAGGTTTGCAGTCAGGACTTTTGAGTACAATTGAAATGTATACTACTTTTATGTCAAAGCATTCTATTCACTGTGAAATCAACTTTTTTGTCTTTATGTGCACAGGTATGAAACAACTTTCAGACATCTCAGAATCATGTGGGAAGTTAACCTAAGTTGTTTCCATTAGGTTTGCAGTAAGTGCTTTGGTGTAAAATTGAAATGTATACTATTTGAATTGTCTAAGCATTGCATGCACTGAGATAACAACTTTTTTGTGTTGATTTGTACAGCCATGAAACAACTTTCAAACTAGTCAGAATCATGTGGAAAGTTGACCTAAGGTGTTTCCATTAGGTTTGCAGTAAGTGCTTTGGTGTAAAATTGAAATGTATACTATTTGTATTGTAAAAGCATTGCATGCACTGAGAAAACAACTTTTTTGTCTTGATGTGCACAGGTATGAAACAACTTTCAGACATCTCAGAATCATATGGGAAGTTAATCTAAGTTGTTTCCATTAGGTTTGCAGTAAGTACTTTGGTGTAAAATTGAAATGTATACTATTTGTATTGTCTAAGCATTACATGCACTGAGATAACAACTTTTTTGTGTTGATGTGTACAGCCATGAATCAACTTTCAAACTACTCATAATCATGTGGGAAGTTAACCTAAGGTGTTTCCATTAGTTTGCAGTAAGTACTTTGGTGTAAAATTGAGATGTATACTACCTTAATGTCAGAGCATAGTAGTATTGAGAAAGTAACTTTTTTGTCTTGATGAACTCAGGCATGAAAAACTTTAAACCTAGTCATACTCATCTGGGAAGTTAACCAAATCTGTTTACATTAAGTTTGCAGTCAGGACTTTTGAGTACAATTGAAATGTATACTACTTTTATGTCAAATCATTCTACTCACTGTGAAATCAACTTTTTTGTCTTTATGTGCACAGGTATGAAACAACTTTCAGACATCTCAGAATCATGTGGGAAGTTAACTTAAAGTGTTTCCATTAGGTTTGCAGTAAGTGCTTTGGAGTAAAATTGAAATGTATACTATTTGTATTGTTTAAGCACTGCATGCACTGAGATAACAACTTTTTTGTGTTGATGTGTACAGGCATGAAACAACTTTCAAACTACTCATAATCATGTGGAAAGTTAACCTAAAGTGTTTCCATTAGGTTTGCAGTAAGTGCTTTGGTGTAAAATTGAAATGTATACTACTTTTATGTCAAAGCATTCTATTCACTGTGAAATCAACTTTTTTGTCTTTATGTGTAAGCTATGAAACAACTTTCAGACATCTCAGAATCATGTGGGAAGTTAACCTATGGTGTTTCCATTAGGTTTGCAGTAAGTGCTTTGGAGTAAAATTGAAATGTATACTATCTGTATTGTCTAAGCATTGCATGCACTGAGATAACAACTTTTTTGTGTTGATGTGTACAGCCATGAAACAACTTTCAAACTACTCATAATCATGTGGGAAGTTAACCTAAGGTGTTTCCATTAGTTTGCAGTAAGTACTTTGGTGTAAAATTGAGATGTATACTACCTTAAATTCAGAGCATAGTAGTACTGAGAAATTAACTTTTTTGTCTTGATGAACTGAGGCATGAAACAACTTTAAACCTAGTCATACTCATCTGGGAAGTCAACCAAATCTGTTTGCCTTAGGTTTGCAGTCAGGACTTTTGAGTACAATTGAATTGTATACTACTTTTATGTCAAAGCATTCTATTCACTGTGAAATCAACTTTTTTGTCTTTATGTGCACAGCTATGAAACAACTTTCAGACATCTCAGAATCATGTGGGAAGTTAACCTATGGTGTTTCCATTAGGTTTGCAGTAAGTACTTTGGTGTAAAATTGAAATGCATACTATTTGTATTGTCGAAGCATTGCATGCACTGAGATAACAACTTTTTTGTGTTGATGTGTACAGCCATGAAACAACTTTCAAACTACTCATAAACATGTGGGAAGTTAACCTAAGGTGTTTCCATTAGTTTGCAGTAAGTACTTTGGTGTAAAATTGAGATGTATACTACCTTAAAGTCAGAGCATAGTAGTACTGAGAAATTAACTTTTTTGTCTTGATGAACTGAGGCATGAAACAACTTTAAACCTAGTCATACTCATCTGGGAAGTCAACCAAATCTGTTTGCATTAGGTTTGCAGTCAGGACTTTTGAGTACAATTGAAATGTATACTACTTTTATGTCAAAGCATTCTATTCACTGTGAAATCAACTTTTTTCTCTTTATGTGCACAGCTATGAAACAACTTTCAGACATCTCAGAATCATGTGGGAAGTTAACCTATGGTGTTTCCTTTAGGTTTGCAGTAAGTGCTTTGGAGTAAAATTGAAATGTATACTATTTGTATTGTCTAAGCATTGCATGCTCTGAGATAACAACTTTTTTCTGTTGATGTGTACAGCCATGAAACAACTTTCAAACTACTCATAATCATGTGGAAAGTTAACCTAAGGTGTTTCCATTAGGTTTGCAGTAAGTGCTTTGGTGTAAAATTGAAATGTATACTACTTTTATGTTAAAGCATTCTATTCACTGGGAAATCAACTTTTTTGTCTTTATGTGCACAGCTATGAAACAACTTTCAGACATCTCAGAATCATGTGGGAAGTTAACCTAAGTTGTTTCCATTAGGTTTGCAGTAAGTGCTTTGGTGTAAAATTGAAATGTATACTATTTGAATTGTCTAAGCATTGCATGCACTGAGATAACAACTTTTTTGTGTTGATTTGTACAGCCATGAAACAACTTTCAAACTACTCAGAATCATGTGGAAAGTTGACCTAAGGTGTTTCCATTAGGTTTGCAGTAAGTGCTTTGGTGTAAAATTGAAATGTATACTATTTGTATTGTAAAAGCATTGCATGCACTGAGAAAACAACTTTTTTGTCTTGATGTGCACAGGTATGAAACAACTTTCAGACATCTCAGAATCATATGGGAAGTTAATCTAAGTTGTTTCCATTAGGTTTGCAGTAAGTACTTTGGTGTAAAATTGAAATGTATACTATTTGTATTGTCGAAGCATTGCATGCACTGAGATAACAACTTTTTTGTGTTGATGTGTACAGCCATGAAACAACTTTCAAACTACTCATAATCATGTGGGAAGTTAACCTAAGGTGTTTCCATTAGTTTGCAGTAAGTACTTTGGTGTAAAATTGAGATGTATACTACCTTAAAGTCAGAGCATAGTCGTACTGAGAAATTAACTTTTTTGTCTTGATGAAGTGAGGCATGAAACAACTTTAAACCTAGTCATACTCATCTGGGAAGTCAACCAAATCTGTATGCATTAGGTTTGCAGTCAGGACTTTTGAGTACAATTGAAATGTATACTACTTTTATGTCAAAGCATTCTATTCACTGTGAAATCAACTTTTTTGTCTTTATGTGCACAGGTATGAAACAACTTTCAGACATCTCAGAATCATGTGGGAAGTTAACCTAAGTTGTTTCCATTAGGTTTGCAGTAAGTGCTTTGGAGTAATATTGAAATGTATACTATTTGTATTGTTTAAGCACTGCATGCACTGAGATAACAACTTTTTTGTGTTGATGTGTACAGCCATGAAACAACTTTCAAACTACTCATGATCATGTGGAAAGTTGACCTAAGGTGTTTCCATTAGGTTTGCAGTAAGTGCTTTGGTGTAAAATTGAAATGTATACTATTTGTATTGTAAAAGCGTTGCATGCACTGAGAAAACAACTTTTTTGTCTTGATGTGCACAGGTATGAAACAACTTTCAGACATCTCAGAATCATATGGGAAGTTAATCTAAGTTGTTTCCATTAGGTTTGCAGTAAGTACTTTGGTTTAAAATTGAAATGTATACTATTTGTATTGTCTAAGCATTACATGCACTGAGATAACAACTTTTTTGTGTTGATGTGTACAGCCATGAATCAACTTTCAAACTACTCATAATCATGTGGGAAGTTAACCTAAGGTGTTTCCATTAGTTTGCAGTAAGTACTTTGGTGTAAAATTGAGATGTATACTACCTTAAAGTCAGAGCATAGTCGTACTGAGAAATTAACTTTTTTGTCTTGATGAAGTGAGGCATGAAACAACTTTAAACCTAGTCATACTCATCTGGGAAGTCAACCAAATCTGTATGCATTAGGTTTGCAGTCAGGACTTTTGAGTACAATTGAAATGTATACTACTTTTATGTCAAAGCATTCTATTCACTGTGAAATCAACTTTTTTGTCTTTATGTGCACAGGTATGAAACAACTTTCAGACATCTCAGAATCATGTGGGAAGTTAACCTAAGTTGTTTCCATTAGGTTTGCAGTAAGTGCTTTGGAGTAATATTGAAATGTATACTATTTGTATTGTTTAAGCACTGCATGCACTGAGATAACAACTTTTTTGTGTTGATGTGTACAGCCATGAAACAACTTTCAAACTACTCATGATCATGTGGAAAGTTGACCTAAGGTGTTTCCATTAGGTTTGCAGTAAGTGCTTTGGTGTAAAATTGAAATGTATACTATTTGTATTGTAAAAGCGTTGCATGCACTGAGAAAACAACTTTTTTGTCTTGATGTGCACAGGTATGAAACAACTTTCAGACATCTCAGAATCATATGGGAAGTTAATCTAAGTTGTTTCCATTAGGTTTGCAGTAAGTACTTTGGTTTAAAATTGAAATGTATACTATTTGTATTGTCTAAGCATTACATGCACTGAGATAACAACTTTTTTGTGTTGATGTGTACAGCCATGAATCAACTTTCAAACTACTCATAATCATGTGGGAAGTTAACCTAAGGTGTTTCCATTAGTTTGCAGTAAGTACTTTGGTGTAAAATTGAGATGTATACTACCTTAATGTCAGAGCATAGTAGTACTGAGAAAGTAACTTTTTTGTCTTGATGAACTCAGGCATGAAAAACTTTAAACCTAGTCATACTCATCTGGGAAGTTAACCAAATCTGTTTGCATTAAGTTTGCAGTCAGGACTTTTGAGTACAATTGAAATGTATACTACTTTTATGTCAAATCATTCTACTCACTGTGAAATCAACTTTTTTGTCTTTATGTGCACAGGTATGAAACAACTTTCAGACATCTCAGAATCATGTGGGAAGTTAACTTAAAGTGTTTCCATTAGGTTTGCAGTAAGTGCTTTGGAGTAAAATTGAAATGTATACTATTTGTATTGTTTAAGCACTGCATGCACTGAGATAACAACTTTTTTGTGTTGATGTGTACAGCCATGAAACAACTTTCAAACTACTCATAATCATGTGGAAAGTTAACCTAAAGTGTTTCCATTAGGTTTGCAGTAAGTGCTTTGGTGTAAAATTGAAATGTATACTACTTTTATGTCAAAGCATTCTATTCACTGTGAAATCAACTTTTTTGTCTTTATGTGTAAGCTATGAAACAACTTTCAGACATCTCAGAATCATGTGGGAAGTTAACCTATGGTGTTTCCATTAGGTTTGCAGTAAGTGCTTTGGAGTAAAATTGAAATGTATACTATCTGTATTGTCTAAGCATTGCATGCACTGAGATAACAACTTTTTTGTGTTGATGTGTACAGCCATGAAACAACTTTCAAACTACTCATAATCATGTGGGAAGTTAACCTAAGGTGTTTCCATTAGTTTGCAGTAAGTACTTTGGTGTAAAATTGAGATGTATACTACCTTAAATTCAGAGCATAGTAGTACTGAGAAATTAACTTTTTTGTCTTGATGAACTGAGGCATGAAACAACTTTAAACCTAGTCATACTCATCTGGGAAGTCAACCAAATCTGTTTGCATTAGGTTTGCAGTCAGGACTTTTGAGTACAATTGAATTGTATACTACTTTTATGTCAAAGCATTCTATTCACTGTGAAATCAACTTTTTTGTCTTTATGTGCACAGCTATGAAACAACTTTCAGACATCTCAGAATCATGTGGGAAGTTAACCTATGGTGTTTCCATTAGGTTTGCAGTAAGTACTTTGGTGTAAAATTGAAATGCATACTATTTGTATTGTCGAAGCATTGCATGCACTGAGATAACAACTTTTTTGTGTTGATGTGTACAGCCATGAAACAACTTTCAAACTACTCATAATCATGTGGGAAGTTAACCTAAGGTGTTTCCATTAGTTTGCAGTAAGTACTTTGGTGTAAAATTGAGATGTATACTACCTTAAAGTCAGAGCATAGTCGTACTGAGAAATTAACTTTTTTGTCTTGATGAAGTGAGGCATGAAACAACTTTAAACCTAGTCATACTCATCTGGGAAGTCAACCAAATCTGTTTGCATTAGGTTTGCAGTCAGGACTTTTGAGTACAATTGAAATGTATACTACTTTTATGTCAAAGCATTCTATTCACTGTGAAATCAACTTTTTTGTCTTTATGTGCACAGGTATGAAACAATTTTCAGACATCTCAGAATCATGTGGGAAGTTAAATTAAAGTGTTTCCATTAGGTTTGCAGTAAGTGCTTTGGAGTAATATTGAAATGTATACTATTTGTATTGTTTAAGCACTGCATGCACTGAGATAACAACTTTTTTGTGTTGATGTGTACAGCCATGAAACAACTTTCAAACTACTCATAATCATGTGGGAAGTTAACCTAAGGTGTTTCCATTAGTTTGCAGTAAGTACTTTGGTGTAAAATTGAGATGTATACTACCTTAAAGTCAGAGCATAGTAGTACTGTGAAATTAACTTTTTTGTCTTGATGAACTGAGGCATGAAACAACTTTAACCTAGTCATACTCATCTGGGAAGTCAACCAAATCTGTTTGCATAGGTTTGCAGTCAGTTACTTTTGAGTACAATTGAAATGTATACTACTTTTATGTCAAAGCATTCTATTCACTGTGAAATCAACTTTTTTTCTCATTTATGTGCACAGCTATGAAACACTTTCAGACATCTCAGAATCATGTGGGAAGTTAACCTATGGTGTTTCCATTAGGTTTGCAGTAAGTGCTTTGGAGTAAAATTGAAATGTATACTATTTGTATTGTCTAAGCATTGCATGCTCTGAGATAACAACTTTTTTCTGTTGATGTGTACAGCCATGAAACAACTTTCAAACTACTCATAATCATGTGGAAAGTTAACCTAAGGTGTTTCCATTAGGGTTTGCAGTAAGTGCTTTGGTGTAAAATTGAAATGTATACTACTTTTATGTTAAGCATTCTATTCACTGGGAAATCAACTTTTTTTGTCTTTATGTGCACAGCTATGAAACAACTTCAGACATCTCAGAATCATGTGGGAAGTTAACCTAAGTTGTTTCCATTAGGTTTGCAGTAAGTGCTTTGGTGTAAAATTGAAATGTATACTATTTGAATTGTCTAAGCATTGCATGCACTGAGATAACAACTTTTTTTGTGTTGATTTGTACAGCCATGAAACAACTTTCAAACTACTCAGAATCATGTGGAAAGTTGACCTAAGGTGTTTCCATTAGGTTTGCAGTAAGTGCTTTGGTGTAAAATTGAAATGTATACTATTTGTATTGTAAAAGCATTGCATGCACTGAGAAAACAACTTTTTTGTCTTGATGTGCACAGGTATGAAACAACTTTCAGACATCTCAGAATCATATGGGAAGTTAATCTAAGTTGTTTCCATTAGGTTTGCAGTAAGTACTTTGGTGTAAAATTGAAATGTATACTATTTGTATTGTCGAAGCATTGCATGCACTGAGATAACAACTTTTTTGTGTTGATGTGTACAGCCATGAAACAACTTTCAAACTACTCATAATCATGTGGGAAGTTAACCTAAGGTGTTTCCATTAGTTTGCAGTAAGTACTTTGGTGTAAAATTGAGATGTATACTACCTTAAAGTCAGAGCATAGTCGTACTGAGAAATTAACTTTTTTGTCTTGATGAAGTGAGCATGAAACAACTTTAAACCTAGTCATACTCATCTGGGAAGTCAACCAAATCTGTATGCATTAGGTTTGCAGTCAGGACTTTTGAGTACAATTGAAATGTATACTACTTTTATGTCAAAGCATTCTATTCACTGTGAAATCAACTTTTTTGTCTTTATGTGCACAGGTATGAAACAACTTTCAGGCATCTCAGAATCATGTGGAAGTTAACCTAAGTTGTTTCCATTAGGTATTGTGCAGTAAGTGCTTTGGTGTAAAATTGAAATGTAGACTATTTGAATTGTCTAAGCATTGCATGCACTGAGATAACAACTTTTTTGTGTTGATTTGTACAGCCATGAAACAACTTTCAAACTAGTCAGAATCATGTGGAAAGTTGACCTAAGGTGTTTCCATTAGGTTGCAGTAAGTGCTTTGGTGTAAAATATGAAATGTATACTATTTGTATTGTAAAAGCATTGCATGCACTGAGAAAACAACTTTTTTGTCTTGATGTGCACAGGTATGAAACAACTTTCAGACATCTCAGAATCATATGGGAAGTTAATCTAAGTTGTTTCCATTAGGTTTGCAGTAAGTACTTTGTTGTAAAATTGAAATGTATACTATTTGTATTGTCTAAGCATTACATGCACTGAGATAACAACTTTTTTGTGTTGATGTGTACAGCCATGAATCAACTTTCAAACTACTCATAATCATGTGGGAAGTTAACCTAAGGTGTTTCCATTAGTTTGCAGTAAGTACTTTGGTGTAAAATTGAGATGTATACTACCTTAATGTCAGAGCATAGTAGTATTGAGAAAGTAACTTTTTTGTCTTGATGAACTCAGGCATGAAACAACTTTAAACCTAGTCATACTCATCTGGGAAGTTAACCAAATCTGTTTGCATTAAGTTTGCAGTCAGGACTTTTGAGTACAATTGAAATTGTATACTACTTTTATGTCAAATCATTCTACTCACTGTGAAATCAACTTTTTTGTCTTTATGTGCACAGGTATGAAACAACTTTCAGACATCTCAGAATCATGTGGGAAGTTAACTTAAAGTGTTTCCATTAGGTTTGCAGTAAGTGCTTTGTGAGTAAAATTGAAATGTATACTATTTGTATTGTTTAAGCACTGCATGCACTGAGATAACAACTTTTTTGTGTTGATGTGTACAGGCCATGAAACAACTTTCAAACTACTCATAATCATGTGGAAAGTTAACCTAAAGTGTTTCAATTAGGTTTGCAGTAAGTGCTTTGGTGTAAAATTGAAATGTATACTACTTCTATGTCAAAGCATTCTATTCACTGTGAAATCAACTTTTTTGTCTTTATGTGTAAGCTATGAAACAACTTTCAGACATCTCAGAATCATGTGGAAGTTAAACCTATGGTGTTTCCATTAGGTTTGCAGTAAGTGCTTTGGAGTAAAATTGAAATGTATACTATCTGTATTGTCTAAGCATTGCATGCACTGAGATAACAACTTTTTTGTGTTGATGTGTACAGCCATGAAACACTTTCAAACTACTCATAATCATGTGGGAAGTTAACCTAAGGTGTTTCCATTAGTTTGCAGTAAGTACTTTGGTGTAAAATTGAGATGTATACTACCTTAAATTCAGAGCATAGTAGTACTGAGAAATTAACTTTTTTGTCTTGATGAACTGAGGCATGAAACAACTTTAAACCTAGTCATACTCATCTGGGAAGTCAACCAAATCTGTTTGCCTTAGGTTTGCAGTCAGGACTTTGAGTACAATTGAATTGTATACTACTTTTATGTCAAAGCATTCTATTCACTGTGAAATCAACTTATTTGTCTTTATGTGCACAGCTATGAAACAACTTTCAGACATCTCAGAATCATGTGGGAAGTTAACCTATGGTGTTTCCATTAGGTTTGCAGTAAGTACTTCGGTGTAAAATTCAAATGCATACTATTTGTATTGTCGAAGCATTGCATGCACTGAGATAACAACTTTTTTGTGTTGATGTGTACAGCCATGAAACAACTTTCAAACTACTCATAAACATGTGGGAAGTTAACCTAAGGTGTTTCCATTAGTTTGCAGTAAGTACCTTGGTGTAAAATTGAGATGTATACTACCCTTAAAGTCAGAGCATAGTAGTACTGAGAAATTTAACTTTTTGTCTTGATGAACTGAGGCATGAAACAACTTTAAACCTAGTCATACTCATCTGGGAAGTCAACCAAATCTGTTTGCATTAGGTTTGCAGTCAGGACTTTTGAGTACAATTGAAATGTATACTACTTTATGTCAAAGCATTCTATTCACTGTGAAATCAACTTTTTTCTCTTTATGTGCACAGCTATGAAACAACTTTCAGACATCTCAGAATCATGTGGGAAGTTAACCTAAGTGTTTCCATTAGGTTTGCAGTAAGTGCTTTGGGTGTAAAATTGAAATGTATACTATTTGAATTGTCTAAGCATTGCATGCACTGAGATAACAACTTTTTTGTGTTGATTTGTACAGCCATGAAACAACTTTCAAACTACTCAGAATCATGTGGAAAGTTGACCTAAGGTGTTTTCCATTAGGTTTGCAGTAAGTGCTTTGGTGTAAAATTGAAAGTATACTATTTGTATTGTAAAAGCATTGCATGCACTGAGAAAACAACTTTTTTGTCTTGATGTGCACAGGTATGAAACAACTTTCAGACATCTCAGAATCATATGGGAAGTTAATCTAAGTTGTTTCCATTAGGTTTGCAGTAAGTACTTTGGTGTAAAATTGAAATGTATACTATTTGTATTGTCGAAGCATTGCATGCACTGAGATAACAACTTTTTTGTGTTGATGTGTACAGCCATGAAACAACTTTCAAACTACTCATAATCATGTGGGAAGTTAACCTAAGGTGTTTCCATTAGTTTGCAGTAAGTACTTTGGTGTAAAATTGAGATGTATACTACCTTAAAGTCAGAGCATAGTCGTACTGAGAAATTAACTTTTTTGTCTTGATGAAGTGAGGCATGAAACAACTTTAAACCTAGTCATACTCATCTGGGAAGTCAACCAAATCTGTATGCATTAGGTTTGCAGTCAGGACTTTTGAGTACAATTGAAATGTATACTACTTTTATGTCAAAGCATTCTATTCACTGTGAAATCAACTTTTTTGTCTTTGTGTGCACAGGTATGAAACAACTTTCAGACATCTCAGAATCATGTGGGAAGTTAACCTAAGTTGTTTCCATTAGGTTTGCAGTAAGTGCTTTGGTGTAAAATTGAAATGTATACTATTTGAATTGTCTAAGCATTGCATGCACTGAGATAACAACTTTTTTGTGTTGATTTGTACAGCCATGAAACAACTTTCAAACTAGTCAGAATCATGTGGAAAGTTGACCTAAGGTGTTTCCATTAGGTTTGCAGTAAGTGCTTTGGTGTAAAATTGAAATGTATACTATTTGTATTGTAAAAGCATTGCATGCACTGAGAAAACAACTTTTTTGTCTTGATGTGCACAGGTATGAAACAACTTTCAGACATCTCAGAATCATATGGGAAGTTAATCTAAGTTGTTTCCATTAGGTTTGCAGTAAGTACTTTGGTGTAAAATTGAAATGTATACTATTTGTATTGTCTAAGCATTACATGCACTGAGATAACAACTTTTTTGTGTTGATGTGTACAGCCATGAATCAACTTTCAAACTACTCATAATCATGTGGGAAGTTAACCTAAGGTGTTTCCATTAGTTTGCAGTAAGTACTTTGGTGTAAAATTGAGATGTATACTACCTTAATGTCAGAGCATAGTAGTATTGAGAAAGTAACTTTTTTGTCTTGATGAACTCAGGCATGAAAAACTTTAAACCTAGTCATACTCATCTGGGAAGTTAACCAAATCTGTTTGCATTAAGTTTGCAGTCAGGACTTTTGAGTACAATTGAAATGTATACTACTTTTATGTCAAATCATTCTACTCACTGTGAAATCAACTTTTTTGTCTTTATGTGCACAGGTATGAAACAACTTTCAGACATCTCAGAATCATGTGGGAAGTTAACTTAAAGTGTTTCCATTAGGTTTGCAGTAAGTGCTTTGGAGTAAAATTGAAATGTATACTATTTGTATTGTTTAAGCACTGCATGCACTGAGATAACAACTTTTTTGTGTTGATGTGTACAGGCATGAAACAACTTTCAAACTACTCATAATCATGTGGAAAGTTAACCTAAAGTGTTTCCATTAGGTTTGCAGTAAGTGCTTTGGTGTAAAATTGAAATGTATACTACTTTTATGTCAAAGCATTCTATTCACTGTGAAATCAACTTTTTTGTCTTTATGTGTAAGCTATGAAACAACTTTCAGACATCTCAGAATCATGTGGGAAGTTAACCTATGGTGTTTCCATTAGGTTTGCAGTAAGTGCTTTGGAGTAAAATTGAAATGTATACTATCTGTATTGTCTAAGCATTGCATGCACTGAGATAACAACTTTTTTGTGTTGATGTGTACAGCCATGAAACAACTTTCAAACTACTCATAATCATGTGGGAAGTTAACCTAAGGTGTTTCCATTAGTTTGCAGT
>NW_027276521.1:0-38538 GCF_030028105.1 Mobula birostris | reverse complement strand
CGCCAAGTTTTCGCGCAACTCTCATACCTCCCCCTATATCGCCATGTTTTTATGCACATCTCATACCGTCTCCTATATCGCTGTGTTTTCGCGCACCTCCCATAGCATCCCCTATATCGCTGTGCCTTCGTGCACCTGTCATACCTTCCCCTATATCGCTGTGTTCTCTCGCAACTCTGATACATTCGCCTGTATCGCTGTGGTTTCGCGCACATCCCATATGTTCCACTATATTACTCTGTTTCTGCGCACCTCTCATGTCTTCCCCTATATCACGGTGTTTTCGCGTACCTCTCATAGCATCCCGTATATCGCTGTGCCTTCGCGCACCTCTCATACCTTCCCCTATATCGCCCTGTTTTCGCGCACCTTCCATACCTTCCTCTATATCGCTGTTTTCATGCACCTCTCATATCTCCCTCTATCTCGCTGTGTTTTCATGCACGTCTCATAATTTCTCCTATATCGCTGTATTTTTGCGCACCTCTCATGGCTTCCCCAATATCGCCGTGTTTTCAAGCACATCTCATAACGTCTCCTATATCTCTGTGTATTCACGCACCTCCCATAGCATCCCCTATATCGCTGTGCCTTTGCTCATACCTTCCCCAATATTGCCCTGTTTCCCGCGCACCTCCCATAGCTTCGCCTACATCGCTGTGTTTTTGCGCGCCTCTCATACCTTCCGCTATAGCGCCCTGTTGTTGCACACATCCCATAACTTCACCTTTATCACTGTGTTATTGGTTACCTCTCATAGCTTCCCCTATATCGCCGTGTTTTCGCGCACCTCTCATGTCTTCACCTATATCACTGTGTTTTCGCGCATGTCTAATAGCGTCCCCTATATCGCTGTGTTTTCACGCACCTCTCATGTCTTCCCCTATATCACTGTGTTTTCGTGCACCTCCCATACCATCCCCTATATTGCTGTGCCTTCGAGCACCTCCAATACCTTCCCCTATATCGCTGTGTTTTCGTGTACCTCTCATACCTCCCCTTATATCGCTGTGTTTTCACGCACCTCTCATAACTTCTCATATATTGCTGTATTTTTGCGCACCTCTCATAACTTCACCTATATTGCCCTGTTTTTATGCACATCTCATAACGTCCCCTATATCGCTGTGTATTCGCGCACCTCCCATAGCTTCCCCTATATCGCTGTGCCTTGCGCACCTCTCATAGCTTCCCCTATATCGCTGTGCCTTGCGCACCTCTCATAGATTCCCCTATATCGCTGTCTTTTCGTGCACATCCCATAGATTCAGCTTTATTGCTGTGTTATTGCTCACCTCTCATAGCTTCCCTTGTATCGCCGTGTTTTTGCTCACCTCTCATGTCTTCACCTAGATCGCTATTTTATCGCTCCTCTCAATACTTCCCCTATATGGCTGTGTTTTTATGCACTTCTCATAACGTCCCCTATATCTCTGTGTATTCGTGCACCTCCCATTCCTTCCCGTATATATCTCTGTGTTTTCGTGCACCTTTCATACGTTCCCCTATATCGCTGTGTTTTCGCACACCTCTCATAACTTCTCCTATATCGCTGCGTTTTCATGCACATCTCATCACGTCCCCTATATCGCTGTGTATTCACACACCTCTCATAGCATCCACTATATCGCTGTGCCTTGCACACCTCTCATACCTCCCCCTATATCGCCATGTTTTTATGCACATCTCATACCGTCTCCTATATCGCTGTGTTTTCGCGCACTCCCATAGCATCCCCTATATCGCTGTGCCTTCGTGCACCTCTCATACCTTCCCCTATATCGCCCTGTTTTTGCGCACCTCCTATACCTTCCCTTATATCGCTGCGTTTTCGTGCACCCCTCATACCTTCCCCTATATGGCTGTGTTTTCATGCACATCTCATAACGTTCCCTTTATCGCTGTGTATTCGTGCACCTCCCATTCCTTCCCGAATATATATCTGAGTTTTCGTGCACCTTTCATAACTTCTCCTATATCGCTGTGCTTTTGTGCACCTCTGATACCTTCCCTAATATCGCTGCGTTTTCATGCACATCTCATCACGTCCCCTATATCGCTGTGTATTCATTCCCCTCCCATAGCATCCCCTATATCACTGTGCCATGCGCACCTCTCATAGCTTCCCCTATATCGCTGTCTTTTCGCGCACATCCTATAGATTCACCTTCATCGCTGTGTTATTGCTCACCTCTCATAGCTTCCCCTGTATCGCCGTGTTTTTGCTCACCTCTCATAGCTTCTCCTATATCGCCGTGTTTTCGAGCACCTCTCATGTCTTCACCTGGATCGCTATGTTTCGCTCCTCTCAATACTTCCTCTGTATCGCTGTGTTTTCTCGCACAATTGATACATTCTCCCGTATCGCCGTGTTTTTTGTACACCTCTCATAATTTCCCCTATATTGCTGTGTTTTCGCGCACCTCTCATACTTTCCCCTATATCGCCCTGTTTTTGCGCACATCCCATACGTTCCACTATATTGCCCTGTTTTCGCGCACCTCTCATGTCTTCCACTACATCGCTGTGTTTTCTGGCACCTTTAATGCATTCCCCACTAATGCCCAAGTTTTCACGCACCTCTCATACTTTCCCCTATATCGCCGTGTTTAAGCGCACCTCTCATACCTCCCCCTATATCGCCACGTTTTTATGCACATCTCATACCGTATCCTATATCGCTGTGTTTTTGCGCACCTCCCATAGCATCCCCTATATCGCTGTGCCTTAGCGCACCTCTCATACCTTCACCTGTGTCGCCCTGTTTTCGCACACATCCCATACCGTCCCCTGTATCGCTGTATTTTCGCACACCTCTCGTGGCTTCCCCAATATCGCCGTGTTTTCATGCACATCTCATAACGTCTCCTATATCTCTGTGTATTCACGCACCTCCCATAGCATCCTCTATATCGCTGTGCCTTTGCGCACCGCTCATACATTCCCCTATATTGCCCTGTTTCCCGCGCACCTTCCATAGCTTCGCCTACATCGCTGTGTTTTTGCGCACCTCTCATACCTTCCCCTATAGCGCCCTGTTTTCGCACACATCCCATAACTTCACCTTTATCGCTGTGTTATTGCTTACCTCTCATAGCTTCCCCTATATCGCCGTGTTTTCGCACACCTCTCATGTCTTCACCTATATCACTGTGTTTTCGTGCACCTCCAATACCATCCCCTATATTGCTGTGCCTTCGCACACCTCTCATACCTTTCCCTATATCACCCTGTTTTCGAGCACCTCCCATACCTTCCCCTGTATCGCTGTGTTTTCGTGTACCTCTCATACCTCCCCCTATATCGCTGTATTTTCACGCACCTCTCATAACGTCCCCTATATCACTGTGTATTCGCGCTCCCCTCCCATCGCATCCCCTATATCGCTGTGCCTTCACGTACCTCTCATACCTGCCCCTATATCGCCCTGTTTTCGAGCACCTCCCATACCTTCCCCTATATCGCTGTGTTTTCGTGTACCTCTCATACCTCCCCCTATATCGCTGTGTTTTCACACACCTCTCATAACTTTTCCTATATCACTGAGTTTTTGTGTACCTCTCATACCTTCCCTAATATCGCTGAGTTTTCATACACATCTCATCACGTCCCCTATATCGCTGTGTATTCGCGCACCTCTCGTAGCATCCCCTATATCGCTGTGTTTTCGTGTACCTCTCATACCTCCCCTTATATCGCACAGTTTTCTCGCACCTCCGATTCCTTCCCCTATATCGCTGTGTTTTCGTGCACCTTTCATACCTTCCCCTATATGGCTGTGTTTTCACACACCTCTCATAACTTCTCCTATATCACTGAGTTTTTGTGCACCTCTCATACCTTCCCTAATATCGCTGAGTTTTCATGCACATCTCATCACGTCCCCTATATCGCTGTGTATTCGCGCACCTCCCATAGCATCCCCTATATCGCTGTGCCTTGCGCACCTCTCATAGTTTCCCTTATATCGCTGTCTTTTTGCGCACATCCCATAGATTCAGCTTTATCGCTGTTTTATTGCTCACCTCTCATAGCTTCCCCTGTATCGCCGTGTTTTTGCTCACCTCTCATGTCTTCACCTAGATCGCTATGTTTTCGCTCCTCTCAATACTTCCCCTATATCGCTGTGTTTTCTCGCACAATTGATACATTCTCCTGTATCGCCATGTTTTCGCACACCTCTCATTATTTCCCCTGTATCGCCATGTTCTCGCGCACCTCTCATACCTTCCCCTATATCGCCCTGTTTTCGCGCACATCCCATACCTTCCACTATATTGCCCGGTTTTCGTGCACCTCTCAAGTCTTCCACTACATCGCTGTGTTTTCTGGCACCTCTGATGGTTTCCCCTGTAACGCCATATTTTCGCGCACCTCTCATACTTTCCCCTATATTGCCGTGTTTACGCGCACATCTCATACCTCCCCCTATATCGCCATGTTTTTATGCACATCTCATACCGTCTCCTATATCGCTGTGTTTTCGCGCACTCCCATAGCATTCCCTATATCGCTGTACCTTCGTGCACCTCTCATACCTTCCCCTATATCGCCCTGTTTTTGCGCACCTCCTATACCTTCCCTTATATCGCTGCGTTTTCGTGCACCTCTCATACCTTCCCCTATATGGCTGTGTTTTCATGCACATCTCATAACGTTCCCTTTATCGCTGTGTATTCGTGCACCTCCCATTCCTTCCCGAATATATCTCTGTGTTTTCGTGCACCTTTCATAACTTCTCCTATATCGCTGTGCTTTTGTGCACCTCTGATACCTTCCCTAATATCGCTGCGTTTTCATGCACATCTCATCACGTCCCCTATATCGCTGTGTATTCATTCCCCTCCCATAGCATCCCCTATATCGCTGTGCCATGCGCACCTCTCATAGCTTCCCCTATATCGCTGTCTTTTCGCACACATCCTATAGATGCACCTTTATCGCTGTGTTATTGCTCACCTCTCATAGCTTCCCCTGTATCGCCGTGTTTTTGCCCACCTCTCATAGCTTCCCCTATATCGCCGTGTTTTCGCGCACCACTCATGTCTTCACCTAGATCGCTATGTTTTCGCTCCTCTCAATACTTCCCCTATATCGCTGTGTTTTCTCGCACATCTGATACATTTTGCAGTATCGCCGTGCTTTCGCACACCTCTCATATTTTCCCCTATATCGCTGTGTTCTCGCAAACCTCTCATAACTTCCCCCATATCACTGTGTTTTCGCGCACGTCCCATTGCGTCCCCTAAATCGCTGTGTTTTCGCACACCTCTCATAGCTTCCCCTCTATCGCCCTGTTTTCGTGCACATCCCATAGCTTCCACTATAGTGCCCTGTTTTTGCGCACCTCTCATGTACTCCACTACATAGCTGTCTTTTCTGTCACCTCTGATGCATTCCCCTGTAACGCCAAGTTGAAGCGCAACTCTCATACCTCCCCCTATATCGCCATGTTTTTATGCACATTTCATACCGTCTCCTATATCGCTGTGTTTTCGCGCACCTCCCATAGCATCCCCTTCATGCCTTCATGCACCTCTCATACCTTCCCCTATATCGCTGTGTTTTCACGCACCTCTCTTAACTTCTCCTATATCGCTGTGTTTTTGCACACCTCTCATACCTTCCCTAATATCACTGCGTTTTCATGCACATTTCGTCACGTCCCCTATATCGCTGTGTTATTGCTCACCTCTCATAGCTTCCCCTATATCGCCGTGTTGTCATGCACATCTCATAACGTCCTCTATATCGCTGTATATTCGCGCACCTCCCATTCTTTCACCTATATCGCTGTTTTCGTGCACCTCTCATGCATTCCCGTATACCGCTGTGTTTTTGCACACCTCTCATACATTCCCCAATGTCACCGTGTTTTCATGCACATCTCATAACGTCCCCTATATCACTGTGGATTTGCGCACCTCCCATACCATCCCTGAGATCACTGTGCCTTCACGCACCTCTCATGCATTCCCGTATATCGCCCTATTTTCGCGCACCTCCCATACCTTCCCCGATATCGCTGTGTTTTTGCACACCTCTCATACCTTCCCCTATATCGCTGTGTTTTCAGGCACCTCTCATGGCTTCCCCAATATCGCCGTGTATTCATGCACATCTCATACCGTCCCCTATATCGCTGTGTTTTGGCGCGCCTCCCATAGCTTCCCCTACATCGCTGTTTTCGTACACATCCCATAGCTTCACCTTGATCGCTGTGTTATTGCTCACCTCTCATAGCTTACCCTATATCGCCGTGTTTTCGCGCATCTCGCATGTCTTCACGTATATCGCTATGTTTTCGCTCCTATCATTACTTCCCCTATATCGCTGTGTTTTCTCGCACCTCTGATACATTCTCCTGTATTGCCATGTTTTCGCGCACCTCTTACAATTTCCCCTATATCGCCGTGTTCTCGCACACCTCTCATACCTTCACCTACATCACTGTTTTTTTGCGCATGTCCCATAGCGTCCCCTATATCGCTGTGTTTTCTCGCACCTCTGATACATTCCCCTGTATCGCCGTGACTTTGCGCACATCCCATAGCATCCCTTGTATTGCTGTGCCTTCGCGCACCTCTCATACCTTCCCCTATATCGCCCTGTTTTCGCGCACCTTCCATACCTTCCGCTATATCGCTGTGTTTTCATGCACCTCTCATACCTCCCTCTATATCGCTGTGTTTTCACGCACCTCTCATAATTTCTCCTATATCGCCGTATTTTTGCACACCTCTCATGGTTTCCCCAATATCGCCGTGTTTTAATGCACATCTCTTAACGTCCCATATATCGCTGTGTATTCGCGCACCTGCCATAACATCTCCTATATCGCTGTGCCTTCACGCACCTCTCATACCTTCCCCTATGTCGCCCTGTTTTCGCACACCTCCCATACCGTCCCCTATATCGCTTTATTTTCGCACACCTTCATGGCTTCCCCAATATCGCCGTGTTTTCATACACATCTCATAACGTCTCCTATATCTCTGTGTATTCACGCACCTCCCATAGCATCCCCTATATCGCTGTGCCTTCGCGCACCGCTCGTACCTTCCCCTATATTGCCCTGTTTCCCGCGCACCTCCCATGGCTTCGCATACATCGCTGTGTTTTTGCGCACCTCTCATACCTTCCCCTATATCGCCCTGTTTTCGCGCACATCCCATAACTTCAACTTTATCGCTGTGTTATTGCTTACCTCTCATAGCTTCCCCTATATCGCTGTGTTTCCGCTCCTCTCATTACTTCCCCTATATCGCTCTGTGTTCTCGCACTTCTGATACTGTTCCCTTTATCAACGTGTTTTCGCTCAACTCTCATAATTTCACTTATATCGCCGTGTTCTCGCACACCTCTCTTATCTTCCCCTACATCACTGTGTTTTCACGCACGTCCAATAGCGTCCCCTATATCGCTATGTTTTCACGCACCTCTCATGTCTTCCTCTATATCACTGTGTTTTCGTGCACCTCCCATACCATCACCTATATTGATGTGCCTTCGCACACCTCTCATGCCTTTCCCTATATCGCCCTGTTTTCGAGCACCTCCCTACCTTCCCCAATATCGCTGTGTTTTCGTGCACCTCTCATAACTTCTCCTATATCACTGTATTTTTGCGCAGCTCTTATACCTTCCCCTATATTGCCGTGTTTTCATGCACATCTCATAACATCCCCTATATCGCTGTGTATTCGCGCACATCCCATAGCATCCCTTATATTGCTGTGATTTCGCACGCCTCTCATACCTTCCCCTATATCGCCCCGTTTTCACGCACCTTCCATACCTTCCCCTATATCGCTGTGTTTTCACGCACCTCTCATAACTTCTCCTGCAGTGCTGTATTTTTGAGTACCTCTCATAACTTCCCCTATATTGCCGTGTTTTTATGCACATCTCATAACGTCCCCTATATCGCTGTGTATTCGCACACCTCCCATAGCATCCCCTATATCACTGTGCCTTAGTGCACCTCCGATTCCTTCCCCTATATCACTGTGTTTTCGTGCACCTTTCATACCTTCCCCTATATCGCTGTGCCTTGCGCACCTCTCATAGTTTCCCTTATATCGCTGTCTTTTTGCGCACATCCCATAGATTCAGCTTTATCGCTGTTTTATTGCTCACCTCTCATAGCTTCCCCTGTATCGCCGTTCTTTTGCTCACCTCTCATGTCTTCACCTAGATCGCAATGTTTTCGCTCCTCTCAATACTTCCCCTATATCGCTGTGTTTTCTCGCACAATTGATACATTCTCCCGTATCGCTGTGTTTTCGCACACCTCTCATTATTTCCCCTATATCGCCATGTTCTCGCGCACCTCTCATACCTTCCCCTATAGCGCCCTGTTATCGCGTACATCCCATACCTTCCACTATATTGCCCGGTTTTCGTGCACCTCTCAAGTCTTCCACTACATCGCTGTGTTTTCTGGCACCTCTGATGGTTTCCCCTGTAACGCCAAGCTCTCGCACGCCTCTCATACCTTCCCCTATATCACTGTGTTTTCGCGCACGTCCCATAGCGTCCCCTATATTGCTGTGTTTTCGCGCACCTCTCATACCTTCCCCTATATCGCCCTGTTTTTGCGCACATCCCATACCTTCCACTATATTGCCCTGTTTTCGCGCACCTCTCATGTCTTCCACTACATCGCTGTGTTTTCTGGCACCTTTAATGCATTACCCACTAATGCCAAGTTTTCGCGCACCTCTCATACTTTCCCCTATTTCGCCGTGTTTAAGCGCACCTCTCATACCTCCCCCTATATCGCCATGTTTTTATGCACATCTCATACCGTCTCCTATATCGCTGTGTTTTCGCGCACCTACCATAGCATCCCCTATATCGCTGTGCCTTAGCGCACCTCTCATACCTTCCCCTATGTCGCCCTGTTTTCGCACACCTCCCATACCGTTCCCTGTATCGCTGTATTTTCGCACACCTCTCGTGGCTTCCCCAATATCGCCGTGTTTTCATGCACATCTCATAACGTCTCCTTATCTCTGTGTATTCACGCACCTCCCATAGCATCCTCTATATCGCTGTGCCTTTGCGCACCGCTCATACATTCCCCTATATTGCCCTGTTTCCCGCGCACCTTCCATAGCTTCGCCTACATCGCTGTGTTTTTGCTCACCTCTCATACCTTCCCCTATATCGCTGTGTTTTCACGCACCTCTCATGGCTTCCCCAATATCGTCGTGTATTCATGTACATCTCATACCGTCCCCTATATCGCTGTGTTTTCGCACACCTCTCATAGCTTCGCCTACATTGCTGTTTTCGCGCACATCCCATAGCTTCACCTTGAGCGCTGTGTTATTGCTCACCTCTCATAGCTTACCCTATACCGCCGTATTTTTGCGCACCTCGCATGTCTTCACCTATATCGCTATGTTTTCGCTCCTATCATTACTTCCCCTATATCGCTGTGTTTTCTTGCACCTCTGATACATTCTTCTGTATTGCCATGTTTTCGCGCACCTCTTACAATTTCCCCTATATCGCCGTGTTCTCGCACACCTCTCATACCTTCCCCTATATCACTGTTTTTTTGTGCATGTCCCATAGCGTCCCCTATATCGCGCTGTTTTCTCGCACCTCTGATATATTCCACTGTATCGCCGTGGTTTCGCGCACATCCCATAGGTTCCACCATATTGCCCTGTTTTTGCATACCTCTCATGTCTTCCTCTATATTACGGTGTTTTCGCGCACCTCTCATAGCATCCCCTATATCGTTGTGTTTTCGTGCACCTCTCATACCTTCCCTTATATCGTTGTGTTTTCATGCACATCTCATAACGTTCCCAATATCACTGTGGTTTCATGCACATCTCATAACGTCCCCAATGTCGCTGGGTTTTCACGCACCTCTCATAACCTCCCCTATATCGCCCTGTTTTGCGCTCCTTCCATACCTTCCCCTATATCGCTGTGTTTTCGCACACCTCTCATGGCTTCCCGACTATCGCCGTGTATTCATGCACATCTCATAACTTCCCCTATATCGCTGTGCTTTTGCGCACATCCCATAGCTTCGCCTACATCGCTGTTTTCGCGCACCTCTCATACCTTCCCCTATATTGATGTGTTTTCATGCACATCTCATAACGTCCCCTATATCGCTGTGTATTTGCGCACCACCCATACCATCACCTATATCACTGTGCCTTCGCGCACCTCTCATGCAATCCCGTATATCGCCCTGTTTTCGCACACCTCCCATACATTCCCCGATATCGCTGTGTTTTCGTGCTCCTCTCCTACCTTCCCCTATATTGCTGTGTTTTCACGCACCTCTCTTAACTTCTCCTATATCGCTGTATTTTTGCACACCTCTCATAACTTCCCCTATATCGCTGTGTTTTCAGGCACCTCTTTTGGCTTCCCCAATTTCGCCGTGTATTCATGCACATCTCATACCGTCGCCTATATCGCTGTGTTTTCGTGCACCTCCCATAGCTTCGCCTACATCGCTGTTTTCGCGCACATCCCGTAGCTTCACCTTGATCGCTGTGTTATTGCTCACCTCTCATAGCTTACCCTATATCGCCCTGTTTTCACGCACCTCGCATGTCTTCACCTATATCGCTATGTTTTTGCACCTATCATTACTTCCCCTATATCACTGTATTTTCTCGCACCTCTGATACATTCTCCTGTATTGCCATGCTTTTGTGCACCTCCTACAATTTCCCCTATATCGCCGTGTTCTCGTACACCTCTCATACCTTCCCCTATATCACTGTTTTTTTGCGCATGTCCCATAGCGTCCCCTATATCGCTGTGTTTTCTCGCGTCTCTGATACATTCCCCTGTACCGCCGTGGTTTCGCACACATCCCATAGGTTCCACTATATTGCCCTGTTTTTGCGCACCTCTCATGTCTTCCCCTATATCACGGTGTTTTTGTGCACCTCTCATAGCATCCCCTATATCGCTGTAACTTCGCGCACCTCTCATACATTCCCCTATATCGCCCTGCTTTGGCGCACCTTCCATACCTTCCCCTACATCGCTGTGTTTTCATGCACCTCTCATACCTCCTCCTATATCGCTTTGTTTTCATGGACCTCTCATAACTTATCCTAATTCGCTGTATTTTTGCGCAGTTCTTATACCTTCCCCTATATTGCCATGTTTTCATGCACATCTCATAACGTCTCCTTTATCGCTGTGTATTTGCGCACCTCCCATAGCATCCCTTGTATTCCTGTGCCTTCGCGCACCTCTCATACCTTCCCCTATATCGCCCCGTTTTTGCGCACCTTCCATACCTTCCCCTATATCGCTGTGTTTTCATGCACCTCTCATACCTCCCTCTTTATCGCTGTGTTTTCATGTACCCCTCATAAATTCTCTTATATCGCCGTATTTTTGCGAACCTCTCATGGCTTCCCCAATATCGCCGTGTTTTCATGCACATCTCATAACGTCTCCTATATCTCTGTGTATTCACGCACCTCCCATAGCATCCCCTATATAGCTGTGCCTTTGCGCATCGCTCATACCTTGTCCTATATTGCCCTGTTTCCCGCGCACCTCCCATGGCTTCGCCTACATCGCTGTGTTTTTGCGCACCTCTCATACCTTCCGCTATAGCGCCCTGTTGTTGCACACATCCCATAACTTCACCTTTATCGCTGTGTTATTGCTTACCTCTCATAGCTTCCCCTATATCGCCGTGTTTTCGCGCACCTCTCATGTCTTCACCTATATCACTGTGTTTTCGCGCACGTCCAATAGCATCCCCTATATCGCTGTGTTTTCACGCACCTCTCATATATTCCCCTATATCACTGTGTTTTCGTGCACCTCCCATACCATCCCCTATATTGCTGTGCCTTCGAGCACCTCCCATACCTTCCCCTATATCGCTGTGTTTTCGTGTACCTCTCATACCTCCCCTTATATCGCTGTGTTTTCACGCACCTCTCATAACTTCTCCTATATTACTTTATTTTTGCGCACCTCTCATAACTTCACCTATATTGCCGTGTTTTTATGCACATCTCATAACGTCCCCTATATCTCTGTGTATTCGCGCACCTCCCATAGCATCCGCTATATCGCTGTGCCTTCGCGTACCTCTCATACCTGCCCCTATATCGCCCTGTTTTCGCGCACCTTGAATTCCTTCCCCTATATCGCTGTGTTTTCGTGCACCTTTCATACCTTCCCCTATATCGCTGTGTTTTCACACACCTCTCATAACTTCTCCTATATCACTGAGTTTTGTGCACCTCTCATACCTTCCCTAATATCGCTCAGTTTTCATACACATCTCATCACGTCCCCAATATCGCTGTGTATTCGTGCACCTTTCATAGCATCCCCTATATCGCTGTCTTTTCGCGCACATCCCATAGATTCAGCTTTATCGCTGTGTTATTGCTCACCTCTCATAGCTTCCCCTGTATCGCCGTGTTTTTGCTCACCTCTCATGTCTTCACCTAGATCGCTATGTTTTCGCTCCTCTCAATACTTCCCCCATATGGCTGTGTTATCATGCACATCTCATAACGTCCCCTATATCGCTGTGTATTCGTGCACCTCCCATTCCTTCCCGTATGTATCTCTGTGTTTTCGTGCACCTGTCATACCTTCCCTAATATCGCTGCGTTTTTATGCACATCTCATCACGTCCCCTATATCGCTGTGCATTCACGCACCTCTCATAGCATCCCCTATATCGCTGTGCCTTGCGCACCTCTCATAGATTCCCCTATATCGCTGTCTTTTCGCGCACATCCCATAGATACAACTTTATCCCTGTGTTATTGCTCACCCCTCATAGGTTTCCCTGTATCGCCGTGTTTTTGCTCACCTCTCATAGCTTCCTGTATATCACCATGTTTTCACGCACCTCTCATGTCTTCACCTAGATCGCTATGTTTTCGCACCTCTCAATACTTCCCCTATATTGCTGTGTTTTCGCGCACATCTGATACATTTTGCCGTATCGCCGTGTTTTCGCACACCTCTCATAATTTTCCCTCTATCACCGTGTTCTCGCACACCTCTCATACCTTCCCCTATATCACTGTGTTTTCGCGCACATCCCATTGTGTCCCCTATATCGCTGTGTTTTCGCGCACCTGTCATAGCTTCCCCTATATCGCCCTGTTTTCGTGCACATCCCATAGCTTCCACTATGCTGTCCTGTTTTTGCACACCTCTCATGTATTCCACTACATAGCTGTGTTTTCTGGCACCTCTGATGCATTCCCCTGTAACGCCAAGTTTTCGCGCAACTCTCATACCTCCCCCTATATCGCCATGTTTTCATGCACATCTCATACCGTCTCCTATATCGCTGTGTTTTCGCGCACCTCCCATAGCATCCCCAATATCGCTGTGCCTTCGTGCACCTCTCATACCTTCCCCTATATCGCTGTGTTTTCACGCACCTCTCTTAACTTCTCCTATATCGCTGTGTTTTTGCACACCTCTCATACCTTCCCCTATATTGCTGTGTTTTTCAGGCACCTCTCATGGCTTCCCCAATATCGCCGTGTATTCATGCACATCTCACACCGTCCCCTATATCGCTGTGTTTTCGTGCACCTCCCATAGCTTCGCCTACATCGCTGTTTTCGCGCATATCCCATAGCTTCACCTTGATCGCTGTGTTATTGCTCACCTCTCATAGCTTACCCTATATCGCCGTGATTTTGCGCACCTCGCATGTCTTCACCTATATCGCTATGTTTTCGCTCCTATCATTAATTCCCCTATATCGCTGTGCTTTCTCGCACCTCTGATACATTCTCCTGTATTGCCATGTTTTCGCGCTCCTCTTACAATTTCCCCTATATCGCCGTGTTTTCGCACACCTCTCATACCTTCCCGTATATCACTGTTTTTTTGCGCATGTCCCATAGCGTTCCCTATATCGCTGTGTTTTCTCGCACCTCTGATACATTCCCCTGAATCGCCGTGGTTTCGCGCACATCCCATAGGTTCCACTATATAGCCGTGTTTTCATGCACATCTCATAACGTCCCCATATCGCTTTGCATTCGCACACCTCCCATAGCATCCCTTATATTGCTGTGCCTTCGCGCACCTCTCATACCTTCCCCGATATCGCCCTGTTTTCGCGCACCTTCCATACCTTCCCCTATATCGCTGTGTTTTCATGCACCTCTCATACCTCCCCCTATATCGCTGTGTTTTCACGCACCTCTCATAATTTCTCCTATATCGCCGTATTATTGCGCACCTCTCATGGCAACCCCAATATCGCCGCGTTTTCATGCACATCTCTTAACGTACCATATATCGCTGTGTATTCGCGCAACTGCCATAACATCCCCTATATCGCTGTGCCTTGCGCACCTCTCATACCTCCCCCATATTGCTGTGTTTTCACACACCTCTCATAACGTCTCCTATATCGCTTTGTTTTTGTGCACCTCTCATACCTTCCCTAATATTACTGCGTTTTCATGCATATCTCATCACGTCCCCAATATCGCTGTGTTTTCGTGCACCTCTCATACCCCCCCCATATCGCTGTGCCTTGCGCACCTCTCATACCTTCCTCTATATCGCAGCCTTTTCGCGCACATCCCATAGATTCACCTTTATCGCTGTGTTATTGCTCACCTCTCATAGCTTCCCCTATATCGCCGTGTTTTTGCGCACCTCTCATAACTTACCCTATATCGCCGTCTTGTTATGCACATCTCATAACGTCCTCTATATCGCTGTGTATTCGTGCACCTCCCATAGTTTCCCTTATATCGCTGTGCTTTCGCGCACCTCTAATACCTTCCCAAATATCGCCCTGTTTTTGCACACCTCTCATACCTTCCCCAATATCACCGTGTTTTCATGCACATCTCATAACGTCCCCAATGTCGCTGGGTTTTCACGCACCTCTCATAACGTCCCCCATATCGCTGTATTTTCGCACACCTCTCATGGCTTCCTGACTATCGCCGTGTATTCATGCACATCTCACACCTTCCCCTATATCGCTGTGCTTTCGCGCACCTCCCATAGCTTCGCCTACATCGCTGTTTTCGCACACCTCTCATACCTTCCCCTATATCGATGTATTTTTGCGCACATCTCATACCTTCCCCTATATTGATTTGTTTTCATGCACATCTCATAATGTCCCCTATATCGCTGTGTATTTGCGCAATTCCCATACCATCCCCTATATCACTGTGCCTTCGCGCACCTCTCATGCATTCCCGTATATCGCCCTGTTTTTGCGCACCTCCCATACCTTCCCCGATATCGCTGTGTTGTCGTGCACCTCTCATACCTTCCCCTATATCGCTGTGTTTTCATGCACCTCTCATGGCTTCCCCAATATCGTCGTGTATTCATGTACATCTCATACCGTCCCCTATATCACTGTGTTTTCGCACACATCCCATAGCTTCGCCTACATCGCTGTTTTCGCGCACATCCCATAGCTTCACCTTGATCGCTGTGTTATTGCTCACCTCTCATAGCTTACCCTATATCGCCGTATTTTTGCGCACCTCGCATGTCTTCACCTATATCGCTATGTTTTCGCTCCTATCATTACTTCCCCTATATCGCTGTGTTTTCTCGCACCTCTGATACATTCTTCTGTATTGCCATGTTTTCGCACACCTCTTACAATTTCCCCATATCGCCATGTTCTCGCACACCTCTCATACCTTCCCCTATATCACTGTTTTTTTGTGCATGTCCCATAGCGTCCCCTATATCGCTGTGTTTTCGTGCACCTTTCATACCTTCCCCTATATCGCTGTGTTTTCAAACACCTCTCATAACTTCTCCTATATCACTGAGTTTTTGTGTACCTCTCATACCTTCCCTAATATCGCTGAGTTTTCATACACATCTCATCACGTCCCCAATATCGCTGTGTATTCGCGCACCTCTCATAGCATCCCCTATATCGTTGTGCCTTGCGCACCTCTCATACCTTCCCATATATCGCTGTCTTTTCGTGCACATCCCATAGATTCAGCTTTAGCGCTGTGTTATTGCTCACCTCTCATGTCTTCACCTAGATCTCTATGTTTTCGCTCCTCTCAATACTTCCCCCATATGGCTGTGTTTTCATGCACATCTCATAACGTCCCCTATATCGCTGTGTATTCGTGCACCTCCCATTCCTTCCCGTATGTATCCCTGTGTTTCCGTGCACCTGTCATACCTTCACTAATATCGCTGCGTTTTTATGCACATCTCATCACGTCCCCTATATCGCTGTGTATTCACGCACCTCTCATAGCATCCCCTATATCGCTGTGCCTTGCGCACCTCTCATAGATTCCCCTATATCGCTGTCTTTTCGCGCACATCCCATAGATTCACCTTTATCCATGTGTTATTGCTCACCTCTCATAGGTTCCCCTGTATCGCCGTGTTTTTGCTCACCTCTCATAGCTTCCTCTATATCACCACGTTTTCGCGCACCTCTCATGTCTTCACCTAGATAGCTATGTTTTCGCTCCTCTCAATACTTCCCCTATATCGCTGTGTTTTCTTGCACATCTGATACATTTTGCCGTATCGCCGTGTTTTCGCATACCTGTCATAATTTTCCCTATATCGCTGTGTTCTCGGACACCTCTCATACCTTCCCCTATATCACTGTGTTTTCGCGCACATCCCATTGCGTCCCCTATATCGCTGTGTTTTCGCGCACCTCTCATAGCTTCCCCTATATCGCCCTGTTTTCGTGCACATCCCATAGCTTCCACTATATTGCCCTGCTTTCGCGCACCTCTCATGCATTCCACTACATAGCTGTGTTTTCTGGCACCTCTGATGCATTCCCCTGTAACGCCAAGTTTTCGCGCAACTCTCATACCTCCCCATATATCGCCATGTTTTTATGCACATCTCATACCGTCTCCTATATCGCTGTGTTTTCGCGCACCTCCCATAGCATCCCCTATATCGCTGTGCCTTCGCGCACCTCTCATACCTTCCCCTATGTCGCCCTCTTTTCGCACACCTCCCATACCGTCCCCTATATCGCTGTATTTTTGCACACCTCTCGTGGCTTCCCCAATATCGCCGTGTTTTCATGCACATCTCATAACATCTCCAATATCTCTGTGTATTCACGCACCTCCCATAGCATCCCCTATATCGCTGTGCCTTTGCGCACCACTCATACCTTCCCCAATATTGCCCTGTTTCCCGCGCACCTCCCATAGCTTCGCCTACATCGCTGTGTTTTTGCGCACCTCTCATACCTTCCGCTATAGCGCCCTGTTTTTGCACACATCCCATAACTTCACCTTTATCGCTGTGTTATTGCTTACCTCTCATAGCTTCCCCTATATCGCCGTGTTTTCGCGCACCTCTCATGTCTTCACCTATATCACTGTGTTTTCACGCACGTCCAATAGCATCCCCTATATCGCTGTGTTTTCACGAACCTCTCCTGTCTTCCCCTATATCACTGTGTTTTCGTGCACCTCCCATGCCATCCCCTATATTGCTGTGCCTTCGCGCACCTCTCATACCTTTCCCTATATCGCCCTGTTTTCGAGCACCTCCCATACCTTCCCCTATATCGCTGTGTTTTCGTGTACCTCTCATACCTCCCCCTATATCGCTGTGTTTTCACGCACCTCTCATAGCATCCCCTATATCGCTGTGCCTTGCGCACCTCTCATAGCTTCCCCTATATCGCCGTGGTTTCGCGCACCTCTCATGTCTTCTCCTAGATCGCTATGTTTTCACTCCTCTCAATACTTCTCCTATATCGCTGTGTTTTCTCGCACATCTGATACATTCTCCCGTATCGCCGTTTTTTTCGCACACCTCTCATAATTTCCCCTATATCGCCGTGTTCTCGCACACCTCTCATACCTTCCCATATATCACTGTGTTTTCGCGTACGTCCCATTGCGTCCCCTATAACGCTGTGTTTTCGCGCACCTCTCATAGCTTCCCCTATATCGCCCTGTTTTTGTGCACATCCCATAGCTTCCACTATATGGCCCTGTTTTCGCGCACCTCTCATGTATTCCACTACATAGTTGTGTTTTCTTGCACCTCTGATGCATTCCCCTGTAACGCCAAGTTTTCGCGCACCTCTCATACTTTCCCCTATATCGCCGTGTTTACGCGCACCTCTCATACCTCCCCCTATATCGCCATGTTTTTATGCACATCTCATACCGTCTCCTATATTGCTGTGTTTTCGCGCACCTCCCATAGCATTTCCTATATTGCTGTGCCTTCGTGCACCTCTCATACCTTCCCCTATATCGCTGTGTTTTTATGCACATCTCATACCGTCTCCTATATCGCTGTGTTTTAGCGCACCTCCCATAGCATCTGCTATATCGCTGTGCCTTCGTGCACCTCTCATACCTTCCCCTATATCGCTGTGTTTTCACACACCTCTCATAACTTCTCCTCTATCGCTGTGTTTTTGTACACCTCTCATACCTTCCCCTATATCACTGTGTTTTCAGGCACCTCTCATGGCTTCCCCAATATCGCCGTGTAGTCATGCACATCTCATACCATCCCCTATATCGCTGTGTTTTTGCGCACTTCCCATAGCTTCGCCTACATCGCTGTTATCGCGCACATCCCATAGCTTCACCTTGATCGCTTTGTTATTGCTCACCTCTCATAGTTTACCTTATATCGCCGTGTTTTCGCACACCTCGCATGTCTTAACCTATATCGCTTTGTTTTCGCTCCTATCATTACTTCCCCATATCGCTGTGTTTTCTCGCACCTCTGATACATTCTCCTGTATTGCCATGTTTTCGATCACCTCTTTCAATTTCCCCTATACCGCCGTGTTCTCGCACACCTCTCATACCTTCCCCTATATCACTGTTTTTTTGCGCATGTCCCATAGCGTCCCCTATATCGCTGTGTATTCTCGCACCTCTGATACATTCCCCTGTATCGCCGTGGTTTCGCCCACATCCCATAGGTTCCACTATATTGCCCTGTTTTTGCGCACCTCTCATGTCTTCCCCTATATTACGGTGTTTTCGCGCACCTCTGATAGCATCCCGTATATCGCTGTGCCTTCGCACACCTCTCATACCATTCCCTATATTGCCCTGTTTTCGCGCACCTTCCATACCTTCCCCTATATCGCTGTGTTTTCATGCACCTCTCATACATCCCCCTATCTCGCTGTGTTTTCACGCACGTCTCATAATTTCTCCTATATCGCCGTATTTTTGCGCACCTCTCATGGCTTCCCCAATATCGCAGTGTTTTCATGCACATCTCTTAACGTCCTATATATCGCTGTATATTCGCGCAACTGCCATAGCATCCCCTATATCGCTGTGCCTTCGCGCTCCTCTCATACCTTCCCCTATGTCGCCCTGTTTTCGCACACCTCCCATACCGTCCCCTGTATCGCTGTATTTTCGCACACCTCTCGTAGCTTCCCCAATATCGCCGTGTTTTCATGCACATCTCATAACGTCTCCTATATCTCTGTGTATTCTCGCACCTCCCATAGCATCCACTATATCGCTGTGCCTTTGCGCACCGCTCATACATTCCCCTATATTGCCCTGTTTCCCGTGCACCTCCCATAGCTTCGCCTACATCGCTGTGTTTTTGCGCACCTCTCATACCTTCCCCTATATCGCTCTGTTTTCGTTCACTTCCCATATCTTCCCATATATCGCTATGTTTTCGTGCACAGCTCATTTCTTCCTCTGTATCGGTGTGTTTTCGCGCACCTTGCATAGCTTCCCCTATATCACTGTGTTCTCGGGCACCTCCGATAGCTTCCCATATATCGCTGTGATTTCTCGCACCTCTCACACCTTCCCCAAAACCGCTCTGTTTTCGCGCACCTCCCATAGCTTGCCATATATTGCTGTGTTTTCGCGCACATCCCACAGCTTCCCCTGTATTGCTGTGTATTCGCGCACATCTCATACATTCCGCTGTATTACTGTGTTCTCTCACACCTCCAATAGTTTCCCCTATATCGCTGTGTTTTTGTGTACGTCTCAGAGCTTTCCCTACATTGCTGTGTTTTCATGCACCTCTCATATCTTCCCCTATAGCACTGTTTTCGCACACCTCTCATAGCTCCCCAATATCGCTCTGTTTTCGTGCACCTCCCGTAGATTCCCCTATATTGCTCTGTTTTCTCGCACCTCCCATAGCTTCCCCTATATCACTGTTTCCCCGCACCTCACGTAGCTTACCCAATATCACTGTGTTTCCCCGCACCTCACGTAGCTTACCCAATATCACTGTGTTTCCCCGCACCTCACGTAGCTTACCCAATATCACTGTGTTTTCGCACACCTCTGACACCTTCCCGTATATCGCTGTGTTTTCGCTCACCTCTTATAGCTTCCCCTAGATCGCCGTGTTTTCGTGCATATCTCACATCTACCCCTATATCGCTGTGTTATCAAGCAGCTCTCATAGCTTCCCCTATATTGCTGTTTTTGCATACCTCCCATAGCTTCTGCTTTCTCGCTGTTTTCGCACATCTCTCGTAGCTTGCCATATATTGCTATATTTTCGCAAACCTCTCATAGGTTCCCCTAGATCACTGTGTTCACACGCTCCTCAAAGAGCTTCCCCTATATCGCCATGTTTTCGTGCACCTCTCCTAGCTTCCCCTATATCGCTGTGTCTTCTCGCACCTCTGATACCTTCCCCTATATCGCTCTGATGTTGTGCACCTCCCATACCGTCCCATTATCACTGTGTTTTAGTGCACTTCCCATAGCTTCCTCAATATGGCTGTGCTTTCGCGCACCTCTCATAGCTTCCCCAATATGGCTGTGTCTTCGCGCACCTCTCGTACCTTCCCTGTATCGCTGTGTTTTCGCATACCTCTTATAGCTTCCCCTATATTGTCGTGCTTTCGTGCACCTCTCACATCTTCCACTATATCGCTGTGTTATCGAGCAGCTTTCATATCTTCCCCTATATTGCTGTGTTTTCGCATACCTCCCATAGCTTCCGCTATATCGCTGTTTTCGCACACCTCTCATGGCTTGCCATATATGGCGATGTTTTCGCACACCTCTCATAACTTCCCCTATATCTCTGTGTTTTCGCGCACCTCACATAGCTACCCCAAATCATTGTGTTTTCATGCACCTTTCATACCTTGAAGTATATCGATGTGTGTTTGAGCACCTTCCATAGCTTCCCCCATATCACTGTGTTTTTGTGCACCTCTCAGACCTTCCAGTATATCGATGTGTTTTCACTCACCTCTCATAATTTCCCCTATATCGCCGTGTTTTCGCAAATTTCGCATAGCTTCCCCTATATCATTGTGTTTTCGCGCACCTTTCATACCTTACCCTATATCGCAGTGTTTTTGCTGACCTCTCATAGCTTCGTCATACATCGCCGTGTTCTCGCGCACCTCTCGTAGCTTCCCCAATATGGCTGCGTTTTTGCGTACCTCTCGTACCTTCCCCTGTATCGCTGTGTTTTCGCACACCTCCTATAGCTTCCCCAATATCATTGTGTTTTCGCACACCTCTGATACCTTCCCCTATATCGCTGTGTTTTCGCGCACCTCTTATAGCTTCCACAATATTGTCGTGTTTTGGCGCACCTCTCACATCTTCCCCTATATCGCTGAGTTATCGAGTAGCTTTCAAAGCTTCTCCTATATTGCTGTGTTATCGCATACCTCCCATAGCTTCCGCTATATCGCTGTTTTCGCACACCCCTCATAGCTTGCCATATATCGCTGTGTTTTCGCGCACCTTGCATAGCTTCCCCTATATCGTTGTGCTTTCGCACACCTCTCATACCTTCAAGTATATCGATGTGTGTTTGCGCACCTTCCATAGCTTCCCGTATATCGCTGTGCTTTCATGCACCTCGCATACCTTCCCCTATATCGATCTGTTTTCGCCACCTCTCATACCTTCCCCTATATCTCTGTGTTATCAAACAGCTTACATAGCTTCTCCTATATTGCTGTGTTTTCGCATACCTCCCACTGCCTCCGCTATATCGCTGTTTTTGCACACTTCTCATAGCTTGCCATATATGGCGATATTTTCGCACATCTCTCATAGCTTCCCCTCTATCGTTGTGTTTTTGTGCACCTCTCATACCGTCCCAGAAATCGCTGAGATAACGCTCCCCTCTCATAGATTCCCCTATATTGCCGTGTTTTCGTGCACCTCTCATAGCTTCCCCTATATCGCTGTGTTTTCGCACACCTCGAATAGCTTCCTATATAGCGTTGTGTTTACGCACACCTCTCATACCATCCCCTATATCACTGTGTTTTTGCTGACCTCTCACAGCTGTGCCTATATCGCCGTGTTTTCGCGCACCTCCCACAGCTTCCCATATATCACTGTGTTTTCACGCACCTCGCATACCTACCACTATATCGCTGTGTTTTAGCGCACCTTCCATAGCTTCCCCTATATCGCTGTGCTTTTTCGCACCTCTAAAACCTTCCCCTATGTCGCTCTGTTGTCGCACACCTCCCATGGCTTCCCATATATGGCTGTGTTTTCGTGCACCTCTCATACTTTCTCCTATATCGCCGTATTTTCTCGCACCTTTCATACCTTCCCCTATATCGCTCAGTTTTCGTGCAACTCCCGTAGCTTCCCATATACGGCTGTGTTTTCTTACACCTCTCATAGCTTCCCCTAAATCGCTGTGTTTTCTGGCACCTCTCATAGCTTCCCCCAAATCGCTGTGTTTTCGCGCACCTCGCATAGCTTCCCAAATATCGTTGTGTTTTCGTGCACCTCTCATACCTTCAAGTATATCGATGAGTGTTTGCGCACTTTCAATAGCTTCCGCCATATGACTGTGTTTTGCGCACCTCTCATACCTTCCACTATATCGCTGTGTTTTCGCGAACCTAAAATAACTTCCCCTATATCACCGTTTTTTCATGCACCACCCATAGGTTCCCCTACATCGCTGTGTTTTTGCGTGCCTATCATACCCTCCCCTGTGTTGCTGTGTTGTCATGCACCGCTCATAGCTTTCCATATATTGCAATGATTTCGCGCACCTCTCATAGCTTACCGCAAATCGCTGTGTTTTAGCGCACCTCTCATACCTTCCTCTATATCGCAGTGTTTTTGCTGACCTCTCATAGCTTTGCCATATATCGCCATGTTCTCGAGCTCCTCTCATAGCTTCCCCAATATGTCTGTGTTTTCGCACACCTCTCATACCTTCCCTGTATCGCTGTGTTTTCGCATACCTCTTATAGCTTCCCCTATATTGTCGTGCTTTCGCGCACCTCTCACATCTTCCCCTATATCGCTGTGTTATCGAGCAGCTTTCATATCTTCCCCTAAATTGCTGTGTTTTCGCATACCTCCCATAGCTTCCGCTATATCGCTGTTTTCGCACACCTCTCATAACTTCCCCTAGATCGCTGTGTTTTCGCAAACCTCACATAGCGTCCCCTATATCGCCATATTTTCGCACACCTCCTGTAGCTTCCCCTATATCGCTGTATTTTCTCACTCCTCTGATACCTTCTCCTATATCGCTGTTGTCGTGCACTTCCCATGGCTTCCCATATATCGCTGTGTTTTCGTTCACCACTCGTCCCTTCCCCTACATCGCTGTGCTTTTACGCACCTCTCATACTTTCTCCCATAACGCCGTGTTTTCACGCACCTCCCATACCTTCCACTATACAGTTGTGTTTTCTCTCACCTCTCATACCTTCCCCTATATTGCTCTGTTTTCATGCACCTCCCATCGCTTCCCCTATATCTCTGTGTTTTCGTGCACCTCTCATAGCTTCCCCTATATCGCTGTGTTTTCGCACGCCTCGAATAGCTTCCCATATAGCGTTGTGTTTTCGCACACCTCTCATACCATCCCCTATATCACTGTGTTTTTGCTGACCTCTCACAGCTGTGCCTATATCGCCGTGTTTTCGCGCACCTCCCACAGCTTCCCATATGTCACTGTGTTTTCACGCACCTCGCATACCTACCCCTATATCGCTGTGATTTAGCACACCTTCCATAGCTTCCCCTATATCGCTGTGTTTTTTCGCACCTCTAAAACCTTCCCCTATGTCGGTCTGTTGTCGCACACCTCCCATGGCTTCCCATATATCGCTGTGATTTCGTGCACCTCTCATACTTTCTCCTATATCGTCGTGTTTTCTTGCACCTCACATACCTTCCCCTATATCACTGTTTTCGTGCAACTCCCGTAGCTTCCCATATACGGCTGTGTTTTCTTACACCTCTCATAGCTTCCCCTACATCGCTGTGTTTTCTGGCACCTCTCATAGCTTCCCCCATATCGCTGTGTTTTTGCGCACCTCACACAGCTTCCCAAATATCGTTGTGTTTTCGCGCACCTCTCATGCCTTCAAGTATATCGATCAGTGTTTGCGCACCTTCCATAGCTTCCGCTATATGACTGTGTTTTGCGCACCTCTCATACCTTCCACTATATCGCTGTGTTTTCGCGAACTCTCGTAGCTTCCCCTATATCGCTGTGTTTTCGCAAACCTCACATACTTTCTCCTATATCGTTGTGTTTTCGCGCACCTCTCATACCTTCCCCGTATTGCTGTATTTTCGCACACCTCTGATACCTTCCCTTATAGCGCTGTGTTTTCGCGCACCTCTTATAGCTTCCCCTATATTGTCGTGCTTTCACGCATCTCTCACATCTTCCCCTATATCGCTGTGTTATCGAGCAGCTTTCATAGCTTTCCCTATATTGCTGTGTTTTCGCATACCTCCCATAGCTTCCGCTATATCGCTGTTTTCGCACACCTCCCATAGCTTGCCATATATGGCGATGTTTTCGCACACCTCTCATAAGTTCCCCTAGATCGCTGTGTTTTCGCACACCTCACATAGCATCCAACTATATCGCCATGTTTTCGCACACCTCCCATAGCTTCCCCTATAATGCTGTATTTTCTCACTCCTCTGATACCTTCCCCTATATCGCTCTGCTGTCGTGCACTTCCCATGGCTTCCCATATATTGCTGTGTTTTCATGCACCACTCATACCTTCCCCTATATCACTGTGTTTTCGCGCACCTCTCATACCTTCCCCTATTTTGGCACGTTTTCACGCACCTCCCATAGCTTCCCATATATCGCTGTGTTTTCATGCACCTCTCATACCTTCCCCTATATCACTGTGTTTTCGCGCACCTCTCATACCTTCCCCTATTTCGGCACGTTTTCACGCACCTCCCATAGCTTCCCCTGTATCGCTGTGTTTTCGCGCACCTCCCATATTTTCCCCTATATTGCTGTGTTTTAGCGCACCTCTCATACCTTCCCCGTATGACTGTGTTTTCATTCATCCCCCATAACTTACTTTATGTCGCTGTGCTCTCGTGCGCTTCTCATCACTTCCCATATTTCACTCTGTTTTCGCACACCTCCCATAGCTTCTGATATATCGCTGTGTTTTCGCGCACCTCTCATAACTTCCCCAATATCGCTGTGTTTTCATGCACCTCCCATAGGATCCCCTACATCACTGTGTTTTCGCGTGTCTATCATACCTTCCCCTATATCACTGTGTTCTCGTGCAACTCTCATAGCTTTCCATATATTGCAATATTTTCGTGCACCTCTCATAGCTCCCCCCAAATCGCTGTGTTTTTGCGCACCTCTCATAGCTTCCACTATATCGCTGTGTTTTCGTGCATGTCTCAGAGCTTCCCCTATATTGCTGTGTTTTTGCGCACCTCCCATAGCTTCCCCTATATCGCTGTGTTTTCTCACAACTCTGATACCTTCCCCTATATCGCTCTGTTGTCGTGCACCTCCCATACCGTCCCATTATCGCTGTGTTTTCGTGCACTTCCCATAGCTTCCCCAATATGGCTGTACTTTCGCGCACCTCTCATAGCTTCTCCCACATTGCTGTGTTTTCCCGCACCTCACATAGCTTCCCCAATATCAATGTGTTTTCGCACACCCCTGATACCTTCCCGTATATTGCTGTGGTTTCGCTCACATCTTATAGCTTCCCCTAGATCGCCGTGTTTATGCGCACCTCTCACATCTGCACCTATATCTCTGTGTTATCAAGCAGCTCTCATAGCTTCCCCTATATTGCTGTGTTTTTGCATACCTCCCATAGCTTCCGCTTTCTCGCTGCTTTCGCACACCTCTCATAGCTTGCCATATATTGCTATATTTTCACAATCCTCTCATAGCTTCCCCTAGATCACTGTGTTTTCACGCTCCTCTCATACCTTCCCCTATATCGCTCTGTTTTCGTGCACCTCCCGTAGCTTCCCATATACGGCTGTGTTTTCTTGCACGTCTCATAGCTTCCCCTATATCACTATGTTTTCTGGCACCTCTCATAGCTTCCCCTATATCGCTGTGTTTTTGCGCACCTCGCATAGCTTCTCCTATATCGTTGTGTTTTTGCGCGCCTCTCATACCTTCAAGTATATTGATGTGTTCTTGCACACCTCTCATACCTTCCCCTAGATCGCCGTGTTTTTGCGCACCTCTCATACATTCTCCTATGTTGTTGTGTTTTTGTGCACCTCTCATACTTTCCCCTGTATCGATGTGTTTTCGCGCACCTTTCATACTTGCCCCTATAAACGTGTTTTTTCGCGCACATTCCATAGCTTCCCCTATATCACTGTGTTTTCGTGCACCTCTCATACCTTCCGTTATATCGCTGTGTTAATGCACACCTCTCATAGCTTCCCTTCTATCGCTGTGTACTGGTGCACCTCTCAAAGCTTTCCATATATTGCAATGTTTTCGCGCACATCTCATAGCTTTTCCATATATCGCCGTGCTTTCATGCACCTCTCATAACTTCCCCTACATCTCTGTGTTTTCACGCATTTCTCATACATTCTCCTATATCGCCGTGATTTCATGCACCTCCCATAGCTTCCACTATATTGCTGTGTTTTTGCGCACGCCCCATAACTTCCCTTATATTGCTGTGTTTTCGCTCACCTCTCATACATTCCCCTACATTACCGTGTTTTTGCGCACCTCTCATACCTTCCCCTATATCGCTGTGTTTTCGCGCACCTACCATAAATACCCCTATATCGCTGTGTTTTCAGACACCTCCCATAGATTTCCCTATATCGCTGTGTTTTCGAGCACCTCTGATATCTTCTCCTATATCGCTGTTTTTTCCACACTTCCCATTGCTTCCCCAATATCATTGTGTTTTCTCACACCTCTCATACATTCTACTATATCGCTGTGTTTTCGCGCACCTCTCGTAGCTTCCCCATATCGATGTGTTTTCGCGCACCTCTGATACCTTCCCCTATATCGCTGTGATTTTTTGCACCTCTCATAGCTTCCCCTATATCTCTGTGTTTTCGCGGACCTCTGAATCCTTCTCATATATCGACGTGTTTTCATGCACCTCCCATAGCTTCCACTATATCGCTGTGTTTTCACGCACGTCTAATAACTTCCCTTATATTGCTGTGTTTTCGCTCAGCTCTCATACTTCCCCCTACATCACCGTGTTTTTGCGCACCTCTCATATCTTCCACTATATCGCTGTGTTTTTGCCTCCCTCTCATACCTTCCCCTAAATCGACGTGTTTTCGCGCACCTCCCGTACCTTACCCTTATCGCTGAGTTTTTGCACACCGTCCATAGCTTCCCCTATATTGCTGTGTTTTCACGCATATCTCATATCTTCCCCTATATCGCTGACTTTTCACGCACTATATTGCTCTGTTTTCGTGCACCTCCCATAGCTTCCACTATATCGATATGTTTTCACACACCTCTCATAACTTCCCCTATATCGCTGTGCGCGATAACACAGCGATAATTGGACGGTATGGGAGGTGCACGACAACAGAGCGATATAGGGGAAGGTATCAGAGGTGCGAGAAAACACAGCTATATAGGGGAATCTATGGGAGGTGCGCGAAAACACAGCAATATAGGGGAAGCTGAAACGTGCATGAAAACACAGGAAAATAGGGGTAGGTATGCGAGGTGCATGAAAACACAGTGTTATATGGGAAGTTATGGGAGGTATGTGAAAACACGGCGATATAGGCACAGCTGTGAGAGGTCAGCAAAAACACAGCGATATGGGGAAGGTATGAGAGGTGCGCGAAAACAGAACAATATAGGGGAAGCTGTGCGACGTGCACAAAAACACAGCAATTTGGGGGAAGCTATGAGAGGTGCACGAGAACACAGTGATATAGGGGAAGTTATGAGAAGTGCGCGAAAACACATCGATATAGGGGAAGCTACGAGAGCTGCGCGGAAACACAGCGATATAGTGGAAGGTATGAGAGGTGCGCAAAAACACAGCGATATATGGGAAGGAATGGGAGGTGCACGAAAACACAGCAATATAGGGGAAGCTATGCGAGGTGCGCCAGATCACGGCAATATGGGGGAAGATGAGAGGTACGCAAAAACACAGCGACTTTGGGAAAGCAATGAGAGATGTGCGAAAATATTGCAATATATGGGAAGCTATGAGAGGTGCGCGAAAACACGGCGAAAAATGGGAAGCTACGGGAGGTGTGCGAAAACAGATCGATATAGGGGAAGGTATGAGAGGTGCGAGAAAACACAGCGATATAGGGGAAGCTACAGGAGGTGTGTGAAAACACGGCGTTATGGGAGAAAGTATGAGAGGTGCCCGAAAACACAGCAATGTAGGGGAAGGTATGAGGGGTGTGCGAAAACACAGCGATGTAGGGGAAGCCAGGGGAGGTGCTCGACAGCAGAGAGATATAGGGGAAGTTAGCAGAGGTGTGAGAAAACACAACAATATAGGGGAAGCTATGGGAGGTGTGCGAAAACATGGCAATATAGGGGACGATATGTGAGGTGCGTGAAAACACAGCGATCTAGGGGAAGCATAGAGAGGTGTGCGAAAATATAGCCAATTATGGCAAGCTATGAGAGATGTGCAAAAACAGCGATGTAGCGGAAGCAGTGGGAGGTATGCGAAAACACAGCAATATAAGGGAAGCTATGAAAGCTGTTTGATAACACAGCGATATAGGGAAAGATGTGAGAGGTGTACGAAAACACGGCGATATAGAGGAAGGTATCAGAGGTGCATGAAAACACATCGATATAGGGAAAGCTATGGATGGTGCGCGAACACGCATCGATATACTTGAAGGTATGAGAGGTGCACAAAAACACAACGATATAGGGGAAGCAATGCAAGGTGCGCGAAAACACAGCGATATAGGGGAAGCTATGGAAGGTGCGCGAAAACACAGCGATATAGGGGAAGCTATGAGAGGTGCACAAAATCACAGCAATATCGGGGAAGCTATGGGAGTTGTGCGAAAGCACAGCGATACAGTGGAATGTAGAAGAGGGGCGTGAAAACACAGCCATATTGGGGAATCTATGGGATGTGCACGAAATCACAGCGATATAGGGGAATCTCTGTGAGGAGCATGAAAACACAGTGATCTAGACGAAGCTATGAGAGGTTTGCGAAAATATAGCAGTATATGGCAAGCTATGAGAGGTGTGCGAAAACAGCAAGAAAGTGGAAGCTATGGGTGCTATGCGAAAACACAGCGATATAGGGGAAGCTGTGGGAGGTGCACGAAAACACAGCCATATAGGGGTAGGTGTGCGAGGTGTGTGTAAACACAGTGATATATGGGAAACTATGAGATGTGCGCGAAAACACGGCGATATAGGCACATCTGTGAGAGGTCAGCGAAAACACAACGATATAGGGGAAGGTATGAGAGGTGCGCGAAAACATTGCAATATATGGAAGGCTATGAGAGGTGCACGAGAATGTATGATAAGCATGCGAAAACACAGCGATGCAGGGGATCCTATGGGAGCTGCATGAAAACACAGCGATATAGGGGAAATTATGAGAGATGCGCGAAACCACATCGATATAGCGGAAGCTACGAGAGGTGCGCGGAAACGCAGGGATATAGTGGAAGGTATGAGAGGTGCGCGAAAACACAGCGATATATGGGAAGCTATAGACCACTTAGCCTAACGTCGGTGGTGGCAAACTACTGGAGTCAGTTATCAAGGATGTGATAACAGCACATTTGGAAAGCGGTGAAATGATCGGACAAAGTCAGCATGGATTTGTGAAAGGAAAATCATGTCTGACGAATCTCATAGAATTTTTTGAGGATGTAACTAGTAGAGTGGATAGGGGAGAACCAGTGGATGTGGTATATTTGGATTTTCAAAAGGCTTTTGACAAGGTCCCACACAGGAGATTAGTGTGCAAACTTAAAGCACACGGTATTGGGGGTAAGGTATTGGTGTGGGTGGAGATTTGGTTAGCAGACAGGAAGCAAAGAGTGGGAATAAACGGGACCTTTTCAGAATGGCAGGCGGTGACTAGTGGGGTACCGCAAGGCTCAGTGCTGGGACCCCAGTTGTTTACGATATATATTAATGACTTGGATGAGGGAATTAAATGCAGCATCTCCAAGTTTGCGGATGACATGAAGCTGGGTGGCAGTGTTAGCTGTGAGGAGGATGCTAAGAGGATGCAGGGTGACTTGGATAGGTTGGGTGAGTGGGCAAATTCATGGCAGATGCAATTTAATGTGGATAAATGTGAAGTTATCTACTTTGGTGGCAAAAATAGGAAAACAGATTATTATCTGAATGGTGGCCGATTAGGAAAAGTGGAGGTGAAACGAGACCTGGGTGTCATTATACACCAGTCATTGAAAGTGGGCATGCAGGTACAGCAGGCGGTGAAAAAGGCGAATGGTATGCTGGCATTTATAGCGAGAGAATTCGAGTACAGGAGCAGGGAGGTACTACTGCAGTTGTACAAGGCCTTGGTGAGGCCACACCTGGAGTATTGTGTGCAGTTTTGGTCCCCTAATCTGAGGAAAGACATCCTTGCCATAGAGGGAGTACAAAGAAGGTTCATCAGATTGATTCCTGGGATGGCAGGACTTTCATATGAAGAAAGACTGGATGAACTGGGCTTGTACTCATTGGAATTTAGAAGATTGCGGGGGGATCTGATTGAAACGTATAAAATCCTAAAGGGATTGGACAGGCTAGATGCAGGAAGATTGTTCCTGCTGTTGGGGAAGTCCAGAACGAGGGGTCACAGTTTGAGGATAAAGGGAAGCCTTTTAGGACCGAGATTAGGAAAAACTTCTTCACACAGAGAGTGGTGAATCTGTGGAATTCTCTGCCACAGGAAACAGTTGAGGCCAGTTCATTGGCTATATTTAAGAGGAAGTTAGATATGGCCCTTGTGGCTATGGGGGTCAGGGGGTATGGAGGGAAGGGTGGGTTGGATGATCAGCCATGATCATAATAAATGGCGGTGCAGGCTCGATGGGCTGAATGGCCTACTCCTGCACCTATTTTCTATGTTTCTATGTTTCTATGGGAGGTGCACGAAAACAAAGCGAAATAGGGGAAGGTATGAGAGGTGCGCAAAAACACTGCAATGGAGGGGAAGCTGTGCCAGGTGCGCCAGATCACGGCAATATGGGGGAAAATATGACAGGTACGCAAAAACACAGCGATTTGGGGAAAGCGATGAGAGGTGCGCAAAAACATTGCAATATATGGGAAGCTATGAGAGGTGCGCAAAAACACGGCGATATAGGGGAAGCTATGAGAGGTCTGTGAAAACACGTGTTGTAGGGGCAGGTATGAGAGGTGCGCGAAAAGACATCGATACCAGGGAAGCTACGAGAGGTGCCTAAAATACAAAACGACCTAGGGGTAGGTATGCGAGGTGCGTGAAAACACAGCGATATAGGGGAATCTATGAGAGGTGCGAGATAAACACAGCGATATAGGGGAAGCTATGGGAGGTGCACAAAAACAGAGCGATATAGGGGAAGGTCTGAGAGCTGCGAGAAAATATGGCGATATAGGAGAAAGTATGAGAAGTGTGCGAAAACACAGCGATATACGGGCAGTTATCAGAGGTGTGCGAAAACACAATGATAATGGGGAAGCTATGCAAGGTGCACGAAAACACAGCAATATAGGGGAAGCTATCAGAGGTGCGAGTTAAACACAGCGATATAGGGGAAGCAATGCAAGGTGCGCGAAAACACAGCGATATAGGGGAATCTATGAGAGGTGCGAGATAAACACCGCGATATAGGGGAAGCTATGGGAGGTGCACAAAAACAGAGCGATATAGGGGAAAGTCTGAGAGCTGCGAGAAAATATGGCGATATAGGAGAAAGTATGAGAGGTGCGCGAAAACACAGCGTGTAGGGGAAATATGGCGATATAGGAGAAAGTGTGAGAAGTGCGCGAAAACACAGCGATATACGGGAAGTTATCAGAGGTGTGCGAAAACACAATGATAATGGGGAAGCTATGCAAGGTGCGCGAAAACACAGCAATATAGGGGAAGCTATCAGAGGTGCGAGATAAACACAGCGATATAGGGGCAGTTATCAGAGGTGTGCGAAAACACAATGATAATGGGGAAGCTATGCAAGGTGCGCGAAAACACAGCAATATAGGGGAAGCTATCAGAGGTGCGAGATAAACACAGCGATATAGGGGAAGCAATGCAAGGTGCGCGAAAACACAGCGATATAGGGGAATCTATGAGAGGTGCGAGATAAACACCGCGATATAGGGGAAGCTATGGGAGGTGCACAAATACAGAGCGATATAGGGGAAGGTCTGCGAGCTGCGAGAAAATATGGCGATATAGGAAAAAGTATGAGAGGTGCGCGAAAACACAGCGTGTAGGAGAAATATGGCGATATAGGAGAAAGTATGAGAAGTGCGCAAAAACACAGCGATATACGGGAAGTTATCAGAGGTGTGCGAAAACACAATAATAATGGGGAAGCTATGCAAGGTGCGCGAAAACACAGCAATATAGGGGAAGCTATCAGAGGTGCGAGATAAACACAGCGATATAGGGGAAGCTATGGGAGGTGCACAAAAACAGAGCGATATAGGGGAAGGTATGAGAGGTGCAAGAAAACACGGTGATATAGGAGAAAGTATGAGAGGTGGCGAAAACACATCGATATATTTGAAGGTATGTGAGGTGCGTGAAAACACAGCTATATACGGGAAGGTATGAGAGGTCTGCAAGAACACGTGTTATAGGGGTAGGTATGAGAGGTGTGCGAAAAGACATTGATACCAGGGAAGCTACGAGAGCTGCACGAAAACACATCGATATAGTGGAAGGTATGAAAGGTGCACAAAAACAAAACGACATAGGGGTAGGTATGCGAGGTGCGCGAAAATACAGCGATATACGGGAAGCTATGGAAGGTGCGCAAGCACACATCGATCTACTTGAAGGTATGAGAGGTGCGTGAAAACACAACGATATAGGCGAAAATATGCAAGGTGCGCGAAAACACAGCGATATAGCGGAAGCTATGAGAGGTGCGAGAAAACACAGCGATATAGGGGAAGCTACGGGAGGTGCGCAAAATCACAGCGATATCGGGAAAGCTATGGGAGGTGTGCGAAAACACAGTGATACAGGGGAAGCTATAAGAGGTGCCTGAAAACGCAGCCATATTGGGGAATCTATGGGAGGTGCACGAAAACACAGTGATGTAGGGGAAGGTTTGTGAGGTGCACCAGAACACGGCAATATGGAGGAAGATATGAGAGATGCGCAAAAACACAGCGATTTGGGGAAAGCGATGAGAGGTGCCCGAAAACATCGCAATATATGGGAAGCTATGAGAGGTGTGCGAAAACACAGCAAAAAAGGGGAAGCTATGCGAGGTGCGTTTAAACACAGCGATATAGGGGCAGGTATGAGAGGAGCGAGAAAACATGACGATATAATGGAAGGTATGAGAGTAGCAAAAAAACACAGCGATATAAGGGAAGGTGTGAGAGCTGCACGAAAACACAGCGATATAGGGGAATCTATGGGAGGTGTGCGAAAACATGGCGATATAGGGGACGCTATGTGAAGTGCGCGAAAACACAGCAATATAGGGGAAGGTATGAGAGGTGTGCGAAAACACAACAATATAGAGGAAGCTATGCAAGGTTTGCGAAAACACGGCGAAAAAGGGGAGCTATGAGAGGTGCGCGAAAACACAGCGATTTGTGGGAAGCTATGCGAGCTGCGCGAGAACACGACGATATAGGGGAAGCTATGAGACGTGCGTAAATGTACAGCAATTTGGGGGAAGCTATGAGAGGTGCGTAAATGCCCAGCGATTTGGGGGAATCTATGAGAGGGGTGCAAAAACATCGTAATATATGTGAAGCTATGAGAGGTGAACAAAAACACGGTGATATATGGGAAGCTATGGAAGGTGTGTGAAAACAGGGCAATATAGGGGCAGGTATGAGAGGTGCGCAAAAACACAGTGATGTAGGGGAAGCTATGGGAGGTGCGCGAAAGCAGAGAATTTAGGGGAAGTGATAAGAGGTGCACGAGAGCACAGCGACCTGGGGGAGCTACGGGAGGTGCGTGAAAACACAGCGATATAGGGGAAGGTATGAGAGGTGTGCTGAAACATAGCAATATAGGGGAGTTATGAAAGGTCTGCGAAAACACGGCAATATAGGTGAAAGTATGAGAGGTGAGCGAAAAGTCAGTGATATGGGGGAAGCTCTGAGAGGTGCTCAAAAACACATCTATATAAGCGAAGCTACGAGAGGTGCGCGAAAACACATTGATATAGTTGAAGGTGTGAGACGTACAGGAAAACACAACGTTATAGGAGAAGCTATGCAAGGTGCGTGAAAACACAACGATATAAGGGAAGCTATGAGAGGTGCACGGAAACACAGCGATATTTGGGGAGCAATGGCTGGTGCGCGAATACAGAGCAATATAGGGGAATGTATGAGAGGTGAGCGAAAACACGGCGATATAGGGGAAGCTATGAGAGGTTTGCGAAAATATAGAAATATATGGCAAGCTATGAGAGGTGTGCGAAAACAGCGAGAAAGTGGAAGCTATGGGAGGTATGCGAAAACACAGCAATATACGGGAAGCTATGAGAGCGGCTTTATAATACAGCGATATAGGGGTAGATGTGAGAGGTGCGTGAAAACACGGCGATCTAGGGGAAGCTATAAGAGGTGAGCGAAAACACAGCGATATACGGGAAGTTATCAGAGGTGTGCGAAAATACAATGATATTGGGGAAGCTATGTGAGGTGCGGGAAAACACAACAATATAGCAGAAGCTATGAGAGGTGCGCGAAAGCACAGCCATATTGGGGAAGCTATGGGAAGTGCACAAAAACACAGCGAAAATGGGACGGTATGGGAGGTGCGCGAAAACACAGCGATACCTAGGAAGCTATGGGAGGTACGCGAAAACACAGCAATATAGGCACAGCTATGAGAGGTCAGCAAAAACACAGCGATATAGGGGAAGGTATGAGAGGTGCGCAAAAACACAACGATTTGCGGGAGGATATGAGAGGTGCACGAAAACATTGCAATATATGGAAAGCTATGAGAAGTGCACGAGAACACAGTGATATAGGGAAAGGTATGATAGGCACGCGAAAACACAGCGATGTAGGGGAACCTATGGGAGGTGCATGAAAACACAGTGATATAGGGGAAGTTATGAGAGATGTGCGGAAACGCAGCGATACAGGGGAAGGTATGAGAGGTGCAAGAAATCACAGCAATATAGGGGAAGCAACGGGAGGTGCATGAAAAGACGGAGATATAGGTGAAGGTATGAGAGGTGCACGAGAACACAGCGATGGAGGGAAAGATATGCGAGGTGCGCCAGATCATGGCAATATGGCGGAAGATATGAGAGGTATGTAAAAACACAATGATTTGGGGAAAGCGATGAGAGGTGCGCGAAAACATCGCAATATATGGGAAGCTATGAGAGGTGCACGAAAACACGGCAAAAAGTGGGAAGCTACGGGAGGTGAGCAAAAACAGAGCGATATAGGGGAGGTGCGTGAAAACACGGCATTATGGGAGAAAATATGAGAGGTGCGCGAAAACACAGCGATGTAGCGGAAGGTATGAGGGGTGCGCGAAAACACAGCGATATATGGGAAGCCAGGGGAGGTGCGCGACAACAGATCGATATAGCGGAAGGTAGCAGAGGTACGAGAAAAAATAGTGATATAGGGGACGCTATGTGAGGTGCGTTAAAACACAGCGATCTAGGGGAAGCTATGAGAGGTGTGTTAAAATATCGCCATATATGGCAAGGTATAAGAGGTGTGCAAAAACAGCGAAATAGCTGAAGCAGTGGGAGGTATGCGACAACACAGCAATATAGAGGAAGCTATGAAAGTTGTTTGATAACACAGGAATATAGGGAAAGATGTGAGAGGTGATGTACGGGAAGGTATCAGAGGTGTGCGAAAACAGAATGATATTGGGGAAGCTATGGGAACTGCGCAAAAACACAGTGATAATGGTGCGCGAAAACAGCGATATTGGGGTGGGTATGAGAGGTGGAGAAAACACATCGATATATTTGAAGGTATGTGAGGTGCGTGAAAACACAGCTATATATGGGAAGGTATGAGAGGTCTGCAAGAACACGCGTTATAGGGGCAGGTATGAGAGGTGCGCGAAAAGACATCGATACCAGGGAAGCTATGAGAGCTGCGCGAAAACACATCGATATAGTGGAAGGTATGAAAGATGCACAAAAACAAAACGACATAGGGGCAGGTATGCGAGGTGCGCGAAAACACAGCGATATAGGGGAAGCTATGGAAGGTGCGCAAACACACATCGATCTACTTGAAGGTATGAGAGGTGCGCGAAAACACAACGATATAGGCGAAACTATGCAAGGTGCGTGAAAACACAGCGATATAGCGGAAGCTATGAGAGGTGCGAGAAAACACAGCGATATAGGGGAAGCTACGGGAGGTGCGCAAAATCACAGCGATATCGGGAAAGCTATGGGAGGTGTGCGAAAGCACAGCGATACAGGGGAAGGTATAAGAGGTGTGCGGAAACACAGCCATGTTGGGGAATCTATGGGAGGTGCGCGAAAACACAGCGATAATTGGAAGGTATGGGAGGTGCGCAAAAACACAGCGCTATAGGGGAAGATATGAGAGGTGCATGAAATCACAGCGATACAGGGGAAGCTATAAGAGGTGCCTGAAAACACAGCCATATTGGGGAATCTATGGGAGGTGCACGAAAACACAGTGATGTAGGGGAAGGTTTGTGAGGTGCACCAGAACACGGCAATATGGAGGAAGATATGAGGGATGCGCAAAAACACAGCGATTTGGGGAAAGCGATGAGAGGTGCCCGAAAACATCGCAATATATGGGAAGCTATGAGAGGTGTGCGAAAACACGGCAAAAAAGGGGAAGCTATGCGAGGTGCGTTTAAACACAGCGATATAGGGGTACGTATGAGAGGAGCGAAAAAACATGACGATATAATGGAAGGTATGAGAGTAGCGAAAAAACACAGCGATATAAGGGAAGCTATGGGAGGTGTGCGAAAACATGGCGATATAGGGGACGCTATGAGAGCTGCACGAAAACACAGCGATATAGGGGAAGCTATGGGAGGTGTGCAAAAACATGGCGATATAGGGGACGCTATGTGAAGTGCGCGAAAACACAGCAATCTAGGGGTAGTTATGAGAGGTGTGCGAAAACATCGCCATATATGGCAAGCTATGAGAGGTGTGTGAAAACAGCGATATAGCCGAAGCTATGGGAGGAATGCGAAAACACTGCAATATAGGGGAAGCTATGAAAGCTGCTCGATAACACAGCGATATAGGAGAAGCTATGAGAGGTGCGCGAAAACACAGTGATACAGGGGAAGCTATGGGAGGTGTAAGAAAACACAGCGATACAAGAGAAGGTATGAGAGGTGCGCAAAAACACAGCCATATTGGGGAAATTATGAGAGGTGCACAAAAACACAGCAATATAGGGGAAGGTATGAGAGGTGTGCGAAAACACAACAATATAGGGGAAGCTATGCAAGGTTTGCGAAAACACAGCGATTTGGGGGAAGCTATGAGAGGTGCGCGAAATCATTGCAATATATGGAAAGCTATGAGAAGTGCACGAGAACACAGCAACACAGGGGAGGGTGCGATATAGGGGAAAGGATGAGAGGTATACGAAAACACCGATTTCCAGGAAGGTATGGGAGTTATGCAAAATCACGGTGATATAGGGGAAGTTATGAGAGCTGCGCTAAAACACAGTGATATGTGGAAGTTATGAGAGGAGTGCGAACACATGGCGATATACGTGAAGATATGAGAGATGCGCGAAAATGGCGATATAGGGGAATGTATTAGAGATGAGCGAAAACACAGCTAATAAGTGGATGGTATGAGAGGTGCGCGAGAACACGGCGATATAGGGTAAGGTATGATAGGTGCACCAAAACACAGCGATATAGGGGAAGATATGGGAGATGCGCGAAAACACAGCAATATAGGAGAAACTAACAGAGATGCACGAAAACACAGCAATATAGGGGAAGCTATGGGAGGTGCGCAAAAACAAAGCGATATAGGGGAAGCTATGAGAGGTACGCGAAAACAGCAATATCGGGGAAGTTGTGGGAGGTGTGCGAAAACACAGCGATACAGGGCAATGTAAGAGAGGTGCGCAAAAACA
>NW_027276520.1:0-38539 GCF_030028105.1 Mobula birostris | reverse complement strand
GTATGAGTTTCAGGGCAGGAGTTTCAGGGCATGTAATTCAGGAGGCGTGAGTTTCAGGATAGTGAGATTCATGCATGAGTTTCAAGTAGCAGGAGTTTCAGGGCATGAGATTCAGGGCATGAGTTTCAGGGCATGAGATTCAGGGCAGGTATTTTCAGGGCATGTAAGTTCAGGGCATGAGTTTCTGGGCAGATGATTCAGGGCATGAGTTTTAGGGCATGTGAAGTCAGGGCATGAGTTTCAGGTGCATGAGTTTTCAGGGCAGGAGTTTCAGGGTATGTGATTTAGGGCATGAGTTTCAGGGCATGAGATTCAGGGGCTTGAGTTTCAGGGAATGAGGTTCAGGGCATGAGTTTCAGGGCATGAGATTCAGGGCATGAGTTTCAGTGCAGGAACTTGAGGGCATGAGACTCAGTGCACGAGTTTCAGAGCATGAGTTTCTGGGCATGAGGTTCAGGGCAGGAGTTTCAGGGCATGTGATTCAGGGCGTGAGTTTCAGGGCATGAGATTCAGGGCAGGTGTTTCAGGGCATGTAATTCAGGGCATGAGTTTCTGGGCAGATGATTCAGGGCATTAGTTTTTAGGGCATGTGGTTCAGGGCATGAGATTCAGTGCATGAGTTTCAGGGCAGGAGTTTCAGGGTATGTGAGATTTAGGGCATGAGTTTCAGGGCATGAGATTCAGGGCTTGAGTTTCAGGGCATGAGGTTCAGGGCATGAGTTTCAGGGCATGAGATTCAGGGCATGAGTTTCAGTGCAGGAACTTGAGGGCATGAGATTCAGTGCACGAGTTCAGAGCATGAGATTCAGGGCATGAGATTCAGGGCATGAGTTTCAGTGCAGGAATTTCAGGGCATGAGATTCAGGGCATGAGATTCAGGGCATGAGTTTTAGGAAAGGAGATTCAGGGAATGAGTTTCAGGGCATGTGTTTCAAGGCAGGAGTTTCAGGGTATGTAATTCAGGGCGTGAGTTTCAGGATATGAGATTCGTGGCATGAGTTTCAGTGCAGGAGTTTCAGGGCATGAGATTCAGGGCATGAGTTTCAGGGCATGAGATCAGGACAGGAGTTTCAAGGCATGAAATTCAGGGCTTGAGTTTCACTGCATGAGTTTGAGGGCAGGAGTTTCAGGGCATGAGATTCAGGGCATGAGTTTCAGGGCATGAGATTCAGTGCAGGAATTTCAGGGCATGTAATTCATGGCATGAGTTTCTGGGCAGATGATTCAGGGCAGGAGTTTTAGGGCATGTGATTCAGGGCATGAGTTTCAGTCAGAGCATGAGTTTCAGGGCAGGAGATTCAGGGCTTGAGTTTCAGGGCATGATTTTCAGGGCAGGAGATTCAGGGCAGGTGTTTCAGTGCAGGAGTTTCTGAACATGAGATTCAGGGTATGAGATTCAGGGCATGAGTTTCAGGATATGAGATTCATGGCATGAGTTTCAGTGCAGGAGATTCAGGGCATGAGATTCAGGGCATGAGTTTCAGAGCATGAGATTCAGGGCATGATATTCAGGGCATGATTTTCAGTGCAGGAGATTCAGGGCAGGTGTTTCAGTGCAGGAGTTTCAGGGCATGAGATTCAGGGCATGAGATTCAGGGCATGAGTTTCAGGACAGGAGATTCAGGGCATGAGTTTCAGGGCATGAGTTTCAGGGCATGAGATTCAGGGCATGAGATTCAGGCTTCATTTTTCAGGGCAGGAGATTCAGGGCAGGTGTTTCAGTGCAGGAGTTTCAGGGCACGAGATTCAGTGCATGAGATTCAGGGCATGAGTTTCAGGGCATGAGTTTCAGGGCATGAGTTTCAGGGCAGGAGTTTCAGGCGCATGTGATTCAAGGCGTGAGTTTCAGGATATGAGATTCATGGCATGAGTTTCAGTGCAGGTGTTTCAGGGCATGAGATTCAGGGCATGAGTTTCAGTGCATGAGTTTGAGGGCAGGAGTTTCAAGGCATGAGATTCAGGGCATGAGTTTCAGTGCATGAGTTTGAGGGCAGGAGTTTCAGGCCATGAGATTAAGGGCATGAGTTTCAGGGCATGGAGTTTCTGGGCAGATGATTCAGGGCATGAGTTTTAGGGCATGTGATTCAGGGCATGAGTTTCAGTGCATGAGTTTCAGGGCATGAGTTTCAGTGCATGAGTTTCAGGGCAGGAATTTCAGGGTATGTGATGTAGGGCATGAGTTTCAGGGCATGAGATTCAGGGCTTGAGATTCACGGCATGAGATTCAGGGCATGATTTTCAGGGCAGGAGATTCAGGGCAGGTGTTTCAGTGCAGGAGTTTTCAGGGCATGAGATTCAGGGCATGAGATTCAGGGCATGAGTCTTCAGGACAGGAGATTCAGGGGCATGAGTTTCAGGGCATGAGTTTTCAGGGCATGAGATTCAGGGCATGAGATTCAGGGCTTCATTTTCAGGGCAGGAGATTCAGGGCAGGTGGTTTCAGTGCAGGAGTTTCCAGGGCACGAGATTCAGGGCATGAGATTCAGGGCATGAGTTTCAGGGCATGAGTTTCAGGGCATGAGTTTCAGGGCAGGAGTTTCAGGGCATGTGATTCAAGGCGTGAGTTTCAGGATATGAAGATTCCGGGCATGAGTTTCAGTGCATGAGTTTGAGGGCAGGAGTTTCAAGGCATGAGATTCAGGGCATGAGTTTCAGTGCATGAGTTTGAGGGCAGGAGTTTCAGGGGCATGAGATTCAGGGCATGAGTTTCAGGGCATGAGATTCAGGGCAGGTATTTCAGGGCATGTAATTCAGGGCATGAGTTTCTGGGCAGATGATTCAGGGCAGGAGTTTCAGGGTATATGATTTAGGGCATGAGTTTCAGGGCATGAGATTCAGGGCTTGAGTTTCAGGGCATGAGGTTCAGGGCATGAGTTTCAGGGCATGAGATTCAGGGCAGGAGTTTCAGTGCAGGAACTTGAGGGCATGAGATTCAGTGCACGAGTTTCAGAGCATGAGATCCAGGGCATGAGATTCAGGTCATGATTTTCAAGGCAGGAGATTCAGGGCAGGTGTTTCAGTGCAGGAGTTTCAGGACATGAGATTCAGGGCATGAGTTTCAGTGCAGTAACTTGAGGTCATGAGATTCAGTGCACGAGTTTCAGAGCGTGAGATTCAGGGCATGAGTTTCAGGGCAGGAGATTCAGGGCAGGTGTTTCAGTGCAGGAGTTTCAGGGCATGAGATTCAGGACATGAGATTCAGGGCATGAGTTTTAGGACAGGAGACAGGGCATGAGTTTCAGGGCATGAGTTTCAGGGCATGAGTTTCAGGGCAGGAGTTTCAGGGCATGTAATTCAGGGCGTGAGTTTCAGGATATGAGATTCATGGCATGAGTTTCAGTGCAGGAGTTTCAGGGGCATGAGATTCAGGGCATGAGTTTCAGGGCATGAGATTCAGGGCAGGTATTTCAGGGCATGTAATTCAGGCATGAGTTTCTGGGCAGATGATTCAGGGCATGAGTTTTAGGGCATGTGATTCAGGGCATGAGTTTCAGTGCATGAGTTTCAGGGCAGGAGTTTCAGGGGTATGTGATTTAGGGCATGAGTTTCAGGGCATGAGATTCAGGGCTTGAGTTCAGGGAATGAGGTTCAGGGCATGAGTTTCAGGGCATGAGATTCAGGGCATGAGTTTCAGTGCAGGAACTTGAGGGCATGAGACTCAGTGCACGAGTTTCAGAGCATGAGTTTCTGGGCATGAGGTTCAGGGCATGAGTTTCAGGGCATGAGATTCAGGTCATGAGTTTCAGTGCAGGAACTTGAGGGCATGAGATTCAGTGCACGAGTTTCAGAGCATGAGATTCAGGGCATGAGATTCAGGGCATGAGTTTCAGGGCATGAGATTCAGGGCAGGTATTTCAGGGCATGTAATTCAGAACATGAGTTTCTGGGCAGATGATTCAGGGCAGGAATTTTAGTGCATGTGATTCAGGGCATGAGTTTCAGTGCATGAGTTGCAGGGCAGTAGTTTCAGGGTATGTGATTTAGGGCATGAGTTTCAGGGCATGAGATTCAGGGCATGAGTTTCAGGGCAGGAGTTTTAGGGCATGTGATTCAGGGCATGAGTTTGAGTGCATGAGTTTCAGGGCAGGAGTTTCAGGGTATGTGAATTAGGGCATGAGTTTCAGGGCATGAGATTCAGGGCTTGAGTTTCAGGGCATGAGATTCAGGGCATTGAGATTCAGGGCATGAGTTTCAGGACAGGAGTCTTCAGGGCATGAGTTTCAGGGCATGAGTTTCAGGGCAGGAGTTTCAGGTAATGAGATTCAGGGCATGAGTTTCAGGGTAGGTGATTCAGGGCAGGAGTTTCAGGACATGAGATTCAGGGCATGAGTTTTCAGTGCAGGAACTTGAGCGTCATGAGATTCAGTGCACGAGTTTCAAATCATGAGATTCAGGGCATGAGATTCAGGGCATGAGTTTCAGGGCAGGAGATTCAGGGCAGGTGTTTCAGTGCAGGAGTTTCAGGGCATGAGATTCAGGACATGAGATTCAGGGCATGAGTTTTAGGACAGGAGATTCAGGGCATGAGTTTCAGGGCATGAGTTTCAGGGCATGAGTTTCAGGGCAGGAGTTTCAGGGCATGAAATTCAGGGCGTGAGTTTCAGGATATGAGATTCATGGCATGAGTTTCAGTGCAGGAGTTTCAGGGCATGTGATTCAGGGCATGAGTTTCAGTGCAGGAACTTGAGGTCATGAGATTCAGTGCACGAGATTCAGAGCGTGAGATTCAGGGCATGAGATTCAGGGCATGAGTTTCATGGCAGGAGATTCAGGGCAGGTGTTTCAGTGCAGGAGTTTCAGGGCATGAGATTCAGGGCATGAGATTCAGGGCATGAGTTTTAGGACAGGAGATTCAGGGCATGAGTTTCAGGGCATGAGTTTCAGGGCAGGAGTTTCAGGGCATGTGATTCAGGGCGTGAGTTTCAGGATATGAGATTCATGGCATGAGTTTCAGTGCAGGAGTTTCAGGGCATGAGATGCAGGGCATGAGTTTCAGGGTAGGTGATTCAGGGCAGGAGTTTCAGGACATGAGATTCAGGGGCATGAGTTTCAGTGCAGGAACTTGAGGTCATGAGATTCAGTGCACGAGTTTCAAAGCATGAGATTCAGGTCATGAGATTCAGGGCATGAGTTTCAGGGCAGGAGATTCAGGGCAGGTGTTTCAGTGACGGAGTTTCAGGGCATGAGATTCAGGGCATGAATTTCAGGGCATGAGTTTCATGGCAGGAGTTTCAGGGCATGTAATTCAGGGCGTGAGTCTTCAGGATATGAGATTCATGGCATGAGTTTCAGTGCAGGAGTTTCAGGGCAAGTAATTCAGGGCATGATTTTCTGGGCAGATGATTCAGGGCAGGAGTTTTTAGGGCATGTGATTCAGGGCATGAGTTTCAGTGCATCAGTTTCAGGGCAGGAGTTTCAGGGTAATGTGATTTAGGGCAAGAGTTTCAGGGCATGAGATTCAGGGCTTCATTTTCAGGGCAGGAGATTCAGGGCAGGTTGTTTCAGTGCAGGAGTTTCAGGGCACGAGATTCAGGGCATGAGATTCAGGGCATGAGTTTCAGGGCATGAGTTTCAGGGCAGGAGTTTCAGGGCATGTGATTCAAGGCGTCAGTTTCAGGATATGAAATTCATGGCATGAGATTCAGTGCAGGTGTTTCAGGGCATGAGATTCAGGGCATGAGTTTCAGTGCATGAATTTGAGGGCAGGAGTTTCAAGGCATGAGATTCAGGGCATGAGTTTCAGGGCATGAGATTCAGGGCAGGTATTTCAGGGCATGTAATTCAGGGCATGAGTTTCTAGCAGATGATTCAGGGCATTAGTTTTGGGGCATGTGGTTAAGGGCATGAGATTCAGTGCATGAGTTCTCAGGGCAGGAGTTTCAGGGTATGTGATTTAGGGCATGAGTTTCAGGCATGAGATTCAGGCTTGAGTTTCAGGGCATGAGGTTCAGGGCATGAGTTTCAGGGCATGAGATTCAGGGCATGAGTTTCAGTGCAGGAACTTGAGGGCATGAGATTCAGTGCACGAGTTTCAGAGCATGAGATTCAAGGCATGAGATTCAGGGCATGATTTTCAAGGCAGGAGATTCAGGGCAGGTGTTTCAGTGCAGGAGTTTCAGGGCATGAGATTCAGGGCATGAGATTCAGAGCATGAGTTTCAGGGCATGAGATTCAGGGTAGGTATTTCAGGGCATGTAATTTAGGGCATGAGTTTCTGGGCAGATGATTCAGGGCAGGAATTTTAGGGCATGTGATTCAGGCGCATGAGTTTCAAGTGCATGAGTTTCAGGGCAGTAGTTTCAGGGTATGTGATTTAGGGCATGAGTTTCAGGGCATGAGATTCAGGGCTTGCGTTTCAGGGCATGAGGTTCAGGGCATGAGTTTCAGGGCACGAGATTCAGGGCATCAGTTTCAGTGCAGGAACTTGAGGGCATGAGATTCAGTGCACGAGTTTCAGAGCATGAGATTCAGGGCATGAGATTCAGGGCATGATTTTCAGGGCAGGAGATTCAGGGCAGGTGTTTCAGTGCAGGAGTTTCAGGGCATGAGATTCAGGGCATGAGATTCAGGGCATGAGTTTCAGAGACAGGAGATTCAGGGCATGAGTTTCAGGGCATGAGTTTCAGGGCATGAGTTTCAGGGCAGGAGTTTCAGGGCATGTGATTCAGGGCGTGAGTTTCAGGATATGAGATACATGGCATGAGTTTCAGTGCAGGAGTTTCAGGGCATGAGATTCAGGGCATGAGTTTCAGGGTAGGTGATTCAGGGCAGGAGTTTCAGGACATGAGATTCAGGGCATGAGTTTCAGTGCAGGACCTTGAGGTCATGAGATTCAGTGCACCAGTTTCAGGGCATGAGATTCAGGGCATGAGATTCAGGGCATGAGTTTTAGAACAGGAGATTCAGGGAATGAGTTTCAGGGCATGCGTTTCAAGGCAGGAGTTTCAGGGCATGTAATTCAGGGCGTGAGTTTCAGGATATGAGATTCATGGCATGAGTTTCAGTGCAGGAGTCTTCAAGGCATGAGATTCAGGGCATGAGTTTCAGGGCATGAGATTCAGGACAGGAGTTTCAAGGCATGAAATTCAGGGCTTGAGTTTCACTGCATGAGTTTGAGGGCAGGAGTTTCAGGGCATGAGATTCAGGGCATGCGTTTCTGGGCAGATGATTCAGAGCAGGAGTTTAGGGCATGTGATTCAGGGCATGAGTTTCAGTGCATGAGTTTCAGGGCAGGAGATTCAGGGTATGAGATTTAGGGCATGAGTTTTAGTGCATGAGATTCAGGGCTTGAGTTTCAGGGCATGATTTTCAGGGCAGGAGATTCAGGGCAGGTGTTTCAGTGCAGGAGTTTCTGGGCATGAGATTCAGGGCATGAGATTCAGGGCATGAGTTTCAGGATATGAGATTCATGGCATGAGTTTCAGTGCAGGAGTTTCAGGGCATGAGTTTCAGTGCATGAGTTTGAGGGCAGGAGTTCTCAGGGCATGAGATTCAGGGCATGAGGTTCAGGGCATGAGATTCAGGGCAGATATTTCAGGGCATGTAATTCAGGGTATGAGTTTCTGGGCAGCTGATTCAGGGCAGGAGTTATAGGGCATGTGATTCAGGGCATGAGTTTCAGGGCATGAGTTTCAGTGCAGGAGTTTCAGGGCATGAGATTCAGGGCATGAGTTTCAGGGCATGAGATTCAGGGCTGGTATTTCAGGGCATGTAATTCAGGGCATGAGTTTCTGGGCAGATGATTCAGGGCACGAGATTCAGGGCATGAGATTCAGGGCATGAGTTTCAGGGCATGAGATTCAGTGCAGGTGTTTCAGGGCATGAGATTCAGGGCATGAGTTTCAGTGCATGAATTTGAGGGCAGGAGTTTCAAGGCATGAGATTCAGGGCATGAGTTTCAGTGCATGAGTTTGAGGGCAGGAGTTTCAGGGCATGAGATTCAGGGCATGAGTTTCAGGGCATGAGATTCAGGGCAGGTATTTCAGGGCATGTAATTCAGGGCATGAGTTTCTGGGCAGATGATTCAGGGCATAGTTTTAGGGCATGTGGATCAGGGCATGAGATTCAGTGCATGAGTTTCAGGGCAGGAGTTTCAGGGTATGTGATTTAGGGCATGAGTTTCAGGGCATGAGATTCAGGGCTTGAGTTTTAGGACAGGAGATTCAGGGAATGATTTTCAGGGCATGCGTTTCAAGGCAGGAGTTTCAGGGTATGTAATTCAGGGCGTGAGTTTTCAGGATATGAGATTCATGGCATGAGTTTCAGTGCAGGAGTTTCAGGGCATGAGATTCAGGGCATGAGTTTCAGGATATGAGATTCATGGCATGAGTTTCAGTGCAGGAGTTTCAGGGCATGAGATTCAGGCATGAGTTTCAGGGCATGAGATTCAGGACAGGAGTTTCAAGGCATGAAATTCAGGGCTTGAGTTTCACTGCATGAGCTTGAGGGCAGGAGTTTCAGGGCATGAGATTCAGGGCATGAGGTTTCAGGGCATGAGATTCAGGGCAGGAATTTCAGGGCATGTAATTCAGGGCATGAGTTTCTGGGCAGATATGATTCAGGGCAGGAGTTTTAGGGCATGTGATTCAGGGCATGAGTTTCAGGGCAGGAGATTCAGGGTATGAGATTTAGGGCATGAGTTTCAGTGCATGAGATTCAGGGCTTGAGTTTCAGGGCATGATTTTCAGGGCAGGAGATTCAGGGCAGGTGTTTCAGTGCAGGTGTTTCAGGGCATGAGATTCAGGGCATGAGATTCAGGGCATGAGTTTCAGGATATGAGATTCATGGCATGAGTTTCAGTGCAGGAGTTTCAGGGCATGAGTTTCAGTGCATGAGTTTGAGGGCAGGAGTTTCAGGGCATGAGATTCAGGGCATGAGGTTCAGGGCATGAGATTCAGGGCAGATATTTCAGGGCATGTAATTCAGGGCATGAGTTTCTGGGCAGCTGATTCAGGGCAGGAGTTATAGGGCATGTGATTCAGGGCATGAGTTTCAGGCATGAGTTTCAGTGCAGGAGTTTCAGGGCATGAGATTCAGGGCATGAGTTTCAGGGCATGAGATTCAGGGCTGGTATTTCAGGGCATGTAATTCAGGGCATGAGTTTTCTGGGCAGATGATTCAGGGCACGAGATTCAGGGCATGAGATTCAGGGCATGAGTTTCAGGGCATGAGATTCAGTGCAGGTGTTTCAGGGCATGAGATTCAGGCATGAGTTTCAGTGCATGAATTTGAGGGCAGGAGTTTCAAGGCATGAGATTCAGGGCATGAGTTTCAGTGCATGAGTTTGAGGGCAGGAGTTTCAGGGCATGAGATTCAGGGCATGAGTTTCAGGGCATGAGATTCAGGGCAGGTATTTCAGGGCATGTAATTCAGGGCATGAGTTTCTGGGCAGATGATTCAGGGCATTAGTTTTTAGGGCATGTGGATCAGGGCATGAGATTCAGTGCATGAGTTTCAGGGCAGGAGTTTCAGGGTATGTGATTTAGGGCATGAGTTTCAGGGCATGAGATTCAGGGCTTGAGTTTTAGGACAGAGAGATTCAGGGAATGATTTTCAGGGCATGCGTTTCAAGGCAGGAGTTTCAGGGTATGTAATTCAGGCGTGAGTTTCAGGATATGAGATTCATGGCATGAGTTTCAGTGCAGGAGTTTCAGGGCATGAGATTCAGGGCATGAGTTTCAGGATATGAGATTCATGGCATGAGTTTCAGTGCAGGAGTTTCAGGGCATGAGATTCAGGGCATGAGTTTCAGGGCATGAGATTCAGGGCAGGAGTTTCAAGGCATGAAATTCAGGGCTTGAGTTTCACTGCATGAGCTTGAGGGCAGGAGTTTCAGGGCATGAGATTCAGGGCATGAGTTTCAGGGCATGAGATTCAGGGCAGGAATTTCAGGGCATGTAATTCAGGGCATGAGTTTCTGGGCAGATGATTCAGGGCAGGAGTTTTAGGGCATGTGATTCAGGGCATGAGTTTCAGGGCAGGAGATTCAGGGTATGAGATTTAGGGCATGAGTTTCAGTGCATGAGATTCAGGGCTTGAGTTTCAGGGCATGATTTTCAGGGCAGGAGATTCAGGGCAGGTGTTTCAGTGCAGGTGTTTCAGGGCATGAGATTCAGGGCATGAGATTCAGGGCATGAGTTTCAGGATATGAGATTCATGGCATGAGTTTCAGTGCAGGAGATTCAGGGCATGAGTTTCAGTGCATAAGTTTGAGGGCAGGAGTTTCAAGGCATGAGATTCAGGGCATGAGTTTCAGTGCATGAGTTTGAGGGCAGGAGTTTCAGGGCATGTAATTCAGGGCGTGAGTTTCAGTGCATGAGATTCAGGGCAGATATTTCAGGGCATGTAATTCAGGGCATGAGTTTCTGGGCAGCTGATTCAGGGCAGGAATTTTAGGGCATGTGATTCAGGGCATGAGTTTCAGGGCATGAGTTTCAGTGCAGGAGTTTCAGGGCATGAGATTCAGGGCATGAATTTCAGGGCATGAGATTCAGGGCAGGTATTTCAGGGCATGTAATTCAGGGCATGAGTTTCTGGGCAGATGATTCAGGGCAGGAGTTTTAGGGCATGTGATTCAGGGCATGAGTTTCAGTGCATGAGTTTCAGGGCAGGAGTTTCGGGGTATGTGATTTAGGGCAAGAGTTTCAGGGTATGAGATTCAGGGCTTGAGTTTCAGGGCATGAGGTTCAGGGCATGATTTCAGGGCATGAGATTCAGGGCATGAGTTTCAGTGCAGTTAATTGAGGGCATAAGATTCAGTGCACGAGTTTTAGAGCATGAGATTCAGGGCTTCATTTTCAGGGCAGGAGATTCAGGGCAGGTGTTTCAGTGCAGGAGTTTCAGGGCATGAGATTCAGGGCATGAGATTCAGGGCATGAGTTTCAGGACAGGAGATTCAGGGCATGAGTTTCATGGCATGAGTTTCAGGGCATGAGTTTCAGGGCAGGAGTTTCAGGGCATGTGATTCAGGGCGTGAGTTTCAGGGCATGAGATTCAGGGCAGGTGTTTCAGGGCATGTAATTCAGGGCATGAGTTTCTGTGCAGATGATTCAGGGCATTAGTTTTAGGGCATGTGGTTCAGGGCATGAGATTCAGTGCATGAGTTTCAGGGCAGGAGTTTCAGGGTATGTGATTTAGGGCATGAGTTTCAGGGCATGAGATTCAGGGCTTGAGTTTCAGGGCATGAGGTTCAGGGCATGAGTTTCAGGGCATGAGATTCAGGGCATGAGTTTCAGTGCAGGAACTTGAGGGCATGAGATTCAGTGCACGAGTTTCAGAGCATGAGATTCAGGGCATGAGATTCAGGGCATGAGTTTCAGTGCAGGAATTTCAGGGCATGAGATTCAGGGCATGAGATTCAGGGCATGAGTTTTAGGAAAGGAGATTCAGGGAATGAGTTTCAGGGCATGCGTTTCAAGGCAGGAGTTTCAGGGTATGTAATTCAGGGCGTGAGTTTCAGGATATGAGATTCGTGGCATGAGTTTCAGTGCAGGAGTTTCAGGGCGTGAGATTCAGGGCATGAGTTTCAGGGCATGAGATTCAGGACAGGAGTTTCAATGTATGAAATTCAGGGCTTGAGTTTCACTGCATGAGTTTGAGGGCAGGAGTTTCAGGGCATGAGATTCAGGGCATGAGTTTCTGGGCATGAGATTCAGGGCAGGAATTTCAGGGCATGTAATTCAGGGCATGAGTTTCTGGGCAGATGATTCAGGGCAGGAGTTTTAGGGCATGTGATTCAGGGCATGAGTTTCAGTGCATGAGTTTCAGGGCAGGAGATTCAGGGCTTGAGTTTCAGGGCATGATTTTCAGGGCAGGAGATTCAGGGCAGGTGTTTCAGTGCAGGAGTTTCTGAACATGAGTTTCAGGGCATGAGATTCAGGGCATGAGTTTCAGTGCAGGAACTTGAGGGCATGAGATTCAGTGCACGAGTTTCAGAGCATGAGATTCAGGGCATGAGATTCAGGGCATGAGTTTCAGTGCAGGAATTTCAGGGCATGAGATTCAGGGCATGAGATTCAGGGCATGAGTTTTAGGAAAGGAGATTCAGGGAATGAGTTTCAGGGCATGCGTTTCAAGGCAGGAGTTTCAGGGTATGTAATTCAGGGCGTGAGTTTCAGGATATGAGATTCGTGGCATGTGTTTCAGTGCAGGAGTTTCAGGGCGTGAGATTCAGGGCATGAGTTTCAGGGCATGAGATTCAGGACAGGAGTTTCAATGTATGAAATTCAGGGCTTGAGTTTCACTGCATGAGTTTGAGGGCAGGAGTTTCAGGGCATGAGATTCAGGGCATGAGTTTCTGGGCATGAGATTCAGGGCAGGAATTTCAGGGCATGTAATTCAGGGCATGAGTTTCTGGGCAGATGATTCAGGGCAGGAGTTTTAGGGCATGTGATTCAGGGCATGAGTTTCAGTGCATGAGTTTCAGGGCAGGAGATTCAGGGCTTGAGTTTCAGGGCATGATTTTCAGGGCAGGAGATTCAGGGCAGGTGTTTCAGTGCAGGAGTTTCTGAACATGAGATTCAGGGCATGAGATTCAGGGCATGAGTTTCAGGATATGAGATTCATGGCATGAGTTTCAGTGCAGGAGATTCAGGGCATGAGATTCAGGGCATGAGTTTCAGAGCATGAGATTCAGGGCATGATATTCAGGGCATGATTTTCAGTGCAGGAGATTCAGGGCAGGTGTTTCAGTGCAGGAGTTTCAGGGCATGAGATTCAGGGCATGAGATTCAGGGCATGAGTTTCAGGACAGGAGATTCAGGGCATGAGTTTCAGGGCATGAGTTTCAGGGCATGAGATTCAGGGCATGAGATTCAGGGCTTCATTTTCAGGGCAGGAGATTCAGGGCAGGTGTTTCAGTGCAGGAGTTTCAGGGCACGAGATTCAGTGCATGAGATTCAGGGCATGAGTTTCAGGGCATGAGTTTCAGGGCATGAGTTTCAGGGCAGGAGTTTCAGGGCATGTGATTCAAGGCGTGAGTTTCAGGATATGAGATTCATGGCATGAGTTTCAGTGCAGGTGTTTCAGGGCATGAGATTCAGGGCATGAGTTTCAGTGCATGAGTTTGAGGGCAGGAGTTTCAAGGCATGAGATTCAGGGCATGAGTTTCAGTGCATGAGTTTGAGGGCAGGAGTTTCAGGCCATGAGATTAAGGGCATGAGTTTCAGGGCATGAGATTCAGGGCAGGTGTTTCAGGGCATGTAATTCAGGGCATGAGTTTCTGGGCAGATGATTCAGGGCATGAGTTTTAGGGCATGTGATTCAGGGCATGAGTTTCAGTGCATGAGTTTCAGGGCATGAGTTTCAGTGCATGAGTTTCAGGGCAGGAATTTCAGGGTATGTGATGTAGGGCATGAGTTTCAGGGCATGAGATTCAGGGCTTGAGATTCACGGCATGAGATTCAGGGCATGATTTTCAGGGCAGGAGATTCAGGGCAGGTGTTTCAGTGCAGGAGTTTCAGGGCATGAGATTCAGGGCATGAGATTCAGGGCATGAGTTTCAGGACAGGAGATTCAGGGCATGAGTTTCAGGGCATGAGTTTCAGGGCATGAGATTCAGGGCATGAGATTCAGGGCTTCATTTTCAGGGCAGGAGATTCAGGGCAGGTGTTTCAGTGCAGGAGTTTCAGGGCACGAGATTCAGGGCATGAGATTCAGGGCATGAGTTTCAGGGCATGAGTTTCAGGGCATGAGTTTCAGGGCAGGAGTTTCAGGGCATGTGATTCAAGGCGTGAGTTTCAGGATATGAGATTCAGGGCATGAGTTTCAGTGCATGAGTTTGAGGGCAGGAGTTTCAAGGCATGAGATTCAGGGCATGAGTTTCAGTGCATGAGTTTGAGGGCAGGAGTTTCAGGGCATGAGATTCAGGGCATGAGTTTCAGGGCATGAGATTCAGGGCAGGTATTTCAGGGCATGTAATTCAGGGCATGAGTTTCTGGGCAGATGATTCAGGGCAGGAGTTTCAGGGTATGTGATTTAGGGCATGAGTTTCAGGGCATGAGATTCAGGGCTTGAGTTTCAGGGCATGAGGTTCAGGGCATGAGTTTCAGGGCATGAGATTCAGGGCTTGAGTTTCAGTGCAGGAACTTGAGGGCATGACATTCAGTGCACGAGTTTCAGAGCATGAGATTCAGGGCATGAGATTCAGGTCATGATTTTCAAGGCAGGAGATTCAGGGCAGGTGTTTCAGTGCAGGAGTTTCAGGACATGAGATTCAGGGCATGAGTTTCAGTGCAGTAACTTGAGGTCATGAGATTCAGTGCACGAGTTTCAGAGCGTGAGATTCAGGGCATGAGTTTCAGGGCAGGAGATTCAGGGCAGGTGTTTCAGTGCAGGAGTTTCAGGGCATGAGATTCAGGACATGAGATTCAGGGCATGAGTTTTAGGACAGGAGACTCAGGGCATGAGTTTCAGGGCATGAGTTTCAGGGCATGAGTTTCAGGGCAGGAGTTTCAGGGCATGTAATTCAGGGCGTGAGTTTCAGGATATGAGATTCATGGCATGAGTTTCAGTGCAGGAGTTTCAGGGCATGAGATTCAGGGCATGAGTTTCAGGGCATGAGATTCAGGGCAGGTATTTCAGGGCATGTAATTCAGGGCATGAGTTTCTGGGCAGATGATTCAGGGCATGAGTTTTAGGGCATGTGATTCAGGGCATGAGTTTCAGTGCATGAGTTTCAGGGCAGGAGTTTCAGGGTATGTGATTTAGGGCATGAGTTTCAGGGCATGAGATTCAGGGCTTGAGTTTCAGGGAATGAGGTTCAGGGCATGAGTTTCAGGGCATGAGATTCAGGGCATGAGTTTCAGTGCAGGAACTTGAGGGCATGAGACTCAGTGCACGAGTTTCAGAGCATGAGTTTCTGGGCATGAGGTTCAGGGCATGAGTTTCAGGGCATGAGATTCAGGTCATGAGTTTCAGTGCAGGAACTTGAGGGCATGAGATTCAGTGCACGAGTTTCAGAGCATGAGATTCAGGGCATGAGATTCAGGGCATGAGTTTCAGGGCATGAGATTCAGGGCAGGTATTTCAGGGCATGTAATTCAGAACATGAGTTTCTGGGCAGATGATTCAGGGCAGGAATTTTAGTGCATGTGATTCAGGGCATGAGTTTCAGTGCATGAGTTGCAGGGCAGTAGTTTCAGGGTATGTGATTTAGGGCATGAGTTTCAGGGCATGAGATTCAGGGCATGAGTTTCAGGGCAGGAGTTTTAGGGCATGTGATTCAGGGCATGAGTTTGAGTGCATGAGTTTCAGGGCAGGAGTTTCAGGGTATGTGAATTAGGGCATGAGTTTCAGGGCATGAGATTCAGGGCTTGAGTTTCAGGGCATGAGATTCAGGGCATGAGATTCAGGGCATGAGTTTCAGGACAGGAGTTTCAGGGCATGAGTTTCAGGGCATGAGTTTCAGGGCAGGAGTTTCAGGGCATGAGATTCAGGGCATGAGTTTCAGGGTAGGTGATTCAGGGCAGGAGTTTCAGGACATGAGATTCAGGGCATGAGTTTCAGTGCAGGAACTTGAGGTCATGAGATTCAGTGCACGAGTTTCAAATCATGAGATTCAGGGCATGAGATTCAGGGCATGAGTTTCAGGGCAGGAGATTCAGGGCAGGTGTTTCAGTGCAGGAGTTTCAGGGCATGAGATTCAGGACATGAGATTCAGGGCATGAGTTTTAGGACAGGAGATTCAGGGCATGAGTTTCAGGGCATGAGTTTCAGGGCATGAGTTTCAGGGCAGGAGTTTCAGGGCATGTAATTCAGGGCGTGAGTTTCAGGATATGAGATTCATGGCATGAGTTTCAGTGCAGGAGTTTCAGGGCATGAGATTCAGGGCATGAGTTTCAGGGCATGAGATTCAGGGCAGGTATTTCAGGGCATGTAATTCAGGGCATGAGTTTCTGGGCAGATGATTCAGGGCATGAGTTTTAGGGCATGTGATTCAGGGCATGAGTTTCAGTGCATGAGTTTCAGGGCAGGAGTTTCAGGGTATGTGATTTAGGGCATGAGTTTCAGGGCATGAGATTCAGGGCTTGAGTTTCAGGGAATGAGGTTCAGGGCATGAGTTTCAGGGCATGAGATTCAGGGCATGAGTTTCAGTGCAGGAACTTGAGGGCATGAGACTCAGTGCACGAGTTTCAGAGCATGAGTTTCAGGGCATGAGGTTCAGGGCATGAGTTTCAGGGCATGAGATTCAGGTCATGAGTTTCAGTGCAGGAACTTGAGGGCATGAGATTCAGTGCACGAGTTTCAGAGCATGAGATTCAGGGCATGAGATTCAGGGCATGAGTTTCAGGGCATGAGATTCAGGGCAGGTATTTCAGGGCATGTAATTCAGGGCATGAGTTTCTGGGCAGATGATTCAGGGCAGGAATTTTAGTGCATGTGATTCAGGGCATGAGTTTCAGTGCATGAGTTTCAGGGCAGTAGTTTCAGGGTATGTGATTTAGGGCATGAGTTTCAGGGCATGAGATTCAGGGCATGAGTTTCAGGGCATGAGATTCAGGGCTTGAGTTTCAGGGCATGAGGTTCAGGGCATGAGTTTCAGGGCTTGAGATTCAGGGCATGATTTTCAGGGCAGGAGATTCAGGGCAGGTGTTTCAGTGCAGGAGTTTCAGGGCATGAGATTCAGGGTATGAGATTCAGAGCATGAGTTTCAGGACAGGAAATTCAGGGCATGAGTTTCAGGGCATGAGTTTCAGGGCAGGAGTTTCAGGGCATGTGATTCAAGGCGTGAGTTTCAGGATATGAGATTCATGGCATGAGTTTCAGTGCAGGTGTTTCAGGGCATGAGATTCAGGGCATGAGTTTCAGTGCATGAGTTTGAGGGCAGGAGTTTCAAGGCATGAGATTAAGGGCATGAGTTTCAGGGTAGGTGATTCAGGGCAGGAGTTTCAGGACATGAGATTCAGGGCATGAGTTTCAGTGCAGGAACTTGAGGTCATGAGATTCAGTGCACGAGTTTCAAATCATGAGATTCAGGGCATGAGATTCAGGGCATGAGTTTCAGGGCAGGAGATTCAGGGCAGGTGTTTCAGTGCAGGAGTTTCAGGGCATGAGATTCAGGACATGAGATTCAGGGCATGAGTTTTAGGACAGGAGATTCAGGGCATGAGTTTCAGGGCATGAGTTTCAGGGCATGAGTTTCAGGGCAGGAGTTTCAGGGCATGTAATTCAGGGCGTGAGTTTCAGGATATGAGATTCATGGCATGAGTTTCAGTGCAGGAGTTTCAGGGCATGAGATTCAGGGCATGAGTTTCAGGGCATGAGATTCAGGGCAGGTATTTCAGGGCATGTAATTCAGGGCATGAGTTTCTGGGCAGATGATTCAGGGCATGAGTTTTAGGGCATGTGATTCAGGGCATGAGTTTCAGTGCATGAGTTTCAGGGCAGGAGTTTCAGGGTATGTGATTTAGGGCATGAGTTTCAGGGCATGAGATTCAGGGCTTGAGTTTCAGGGAATGAGGTTCAGGGCATGAGTTTCAGGGCATGAGATTCAGGGCATGAGTTTCAGTGCAGGAACTTGAGGGCATGAGACTCAGTGCACGAGTTTCAGAGCATGAGTTTCAGGGCATGAGGTTCAGGGCATGAGTTTCAGGGCATGAGATTCAGGTCATGAGTTTCAGTGCAGGAACTTGAGGGCATGAGATTCAGTGCACGAGTTTCAGAGCATGAGATTCAGGGCATGAGATTCAGGGCATGAGTTTCAGGGCATGAGATTCAGGGCAGGTATTTCAGGGCATGTAATTCAGGGCATGAGTTTCTGGGCAGATGATTCAGGGCAGGAATTTTAGTGCATGTGATTCAGGGCATGAGTTTCAGTGCATGAGTTTCAGGGCAGTAGTTTCAGGGTATGTGATTTAGGGCATGAGTTTCAGGGCATGAGATTCAGGGCATGAGTTTCAGGGCATGAGATTCAGGGCTTGAGTTTCAGGGCATGAGGTTCAGGGCATGAGTTTCAGGGCTTGAGATTCAGGGCATGATTTTCAGGGCAGGAGATTCAGGGCAGGTGTTTCAGTGCAGGAGTTTCAGGGCATGAGATTCAGGGTATGAGATTCAGAGCATGAGTTTCAGGACAGGAAATTCAGGGCATGAGTTTCAGGGCATGAGTTTCAGGGCAGGAGTTTCAGGGCATGTGATTCAAGGCGTGAGTTTCAGGATATGAGATTCATGGCATGAGTTTCAGTGCAGGTGTTTCAGGGCATGAGATTCAGGGCATGAGTTTCAGTGCATGAGTTTGAGGGCAGGAGTTTCAAGGCATGAGATTAAGGGCATGAGTTTCAGGGCATGAGATTCAGGGCAGGTGTTTCAGGGCATGTAATTCAGGGCATGAGTTTCTGGGCAGATGATTCACGGCATGAGTTTTAGGGCATGTGATTCAGGGCATGAGTTTCAGTGCATGAGTTTCAGGGCATGAGTTTCAGTGCATGAGTTTCAGGGCAGGAGTTTCAGGGTATGTGATGTAGGGCATGAGTTTCAGGGCATGAGATTCAGGGCTTGAGATTCACGGCATGAGATTCAGGGCATGATTTTCAGGGCAGGAGATTCAGGGCAGGTGTTTCAGTGCAGGAGTTTCAGGGCATGAGATTCAGGGCATGAGATTCAGGGCATGAGTTTCAGGACAGGAGATTCAGGGCATGAGTTTCAGGCATGAGTTTCAGGGCATGAGATTCAGGGCATGAGATTCAGGGCTTCATTTTCAGGGCAGGAGATTCAGGGCAGGTGTTTCAGTGCAGGAGTTTCAGGGCACGAGATTCAGGGCATGAGATTCAGGGCATGAGTTTCAGGGCATGAGTTTCAGGGCATGAGTTTCAGGGCAGGAGTTTCAGGGCATGTGATTCAAGGCGTGAGTTTCAGGATATGAGATTCAGGGCATGAGTTTCAGTGCATGAGTTTGAGGGCAGGAGTTTCAAGGCATGAGATTCAGGGCATGAGTTTCAGTGCATGAGTTTGAGGGCAGGAGTTTCAGGGCATGAGATTCAGGACATGAGTTTCAGGGCATGAGATTCAGGGCAGGTATTTCAGGGCATGTAATTCAGGGCATGAGTTTCTGGGCAGATGATTCAGGGCAGGACTTTCAGGGTATGTGATTTAGGGCATGAGTTTCAGGGCATGAGATTCAGGGCTTGAGTTTCAGGGCATGAGGTTCAGGGCATGAGTTTCAGGGCATGAGATTCAGGGCTTGAGTTTCAGTGCAGGAACTTGAGGGCATGAGATTCAGTGCACGAGTTTCAGAGCATGAGATTCAGGGCATGAGATTCAGGTCATGATTTTCAAGGCAGGAGATTCAGGGCAGGTGTTTCAGTGCAGGAGTTTCAGGACATGAGATTCAGGGCATGAGTTTCAGTGCAGTAACTTGAGGTCATGAGATTCAGTGCACGAGTTTCAGAGCGTGAGATTCAGGGCATGAGTTTCAGGGCAGGAGATTCAGGGCAGGTGTTTCAGTGCAGGAGTTTCAGGGCATGAGATTCAGGACATGAGATTCAGGGCATGAGTTTTAGGACAGGAGACTCAGGGCATGAGTTTCAGGGCATGAGTTTCAGGGCATGAGTTTCAGGGCAGGAGTTTCAGGGCATGTAATTCAGGGCGTGAGTTTCAGGATATGAGATTCATGGCATGAGTTTCAGTGCAGGAGTTTCAGGGCATGAGATTCAGGGCATGAGTTTCAGGGCATGAGATTCAGGGCAGGTATTTCAGGGCATGTAATTCAGGGCATGAGTTTCTGGGCAGATGATTCAGGGCATGAGTTTTAGGGCATGTGATTCAGGGCATGAGTTTCAGTGCATGAGTTTCAGGGCAGGAGTTTCAGGGTATGTGATTTAGGGCATGAGTTTCAGGGCATGAGATTCAGGGCTTGAGTTTCAGGGAATGAGGTTCAGGGCATGAGTTTCAGGGCATGAGATTCAGGGCATGAGTTTCAGTGCAGGAACTTGAGGGCATGAGACTCAGTGCACGAGTTTCAGAGCATGAGTTTCAGGGCATGAGGTTCAGGGCATGAGTTTCAGGGCATGAGATTCAGGTCATGAGTTTCAGTGCAGGAACTTGAGGGCATGAGATTCAGTGCACGAGTTTCAGAGCATGAGATTCAGGGCATGAGATTCAGGGCATGAGTTTCAGGGCATGAGATTCAGGGCAGGTATTTCAGGGCATGTAATTCAGAACATGAGTTTCTGGGCAGATGATTCAGGGCAGGAATTTTAGTGCATGTGATTCAGGGCATGAGTTTCAGTGCATGAGTTTCAGGGCAGTAGTTTCAGGGTATGAGATTTAGGGCATGAGTTTCAGGGCATGAGATTCAGGGCATGAGTTTCAGGGCAGGAGTTTTAGGGCATGTGATTCAGGGCATGAGTTTGAGTGCATGAGTTTCAGGGCAGGAGTTTCAGGGTATGTGAATTAGGGCATGAGTTTCAGGGCATGAGATTCAGGGCTTGAGTTTCAGGGCATGAGTTTCAGGGCAGGAGTTTCAGGGCATGAGATTCAGGGCATGAGTTTCAGGGTAGGTGATTCAGGGCAGGAGTTTCAGGACATGAGATTCAGGGCATGAGTTTCAGTGCAGGAACTTGAGGTCATGAGATTCAGTGCACGAGTTTCAAAGCATGAGATTCAGGGCATGAGATTCAGGGCATGAGTTTCAGGGCAGGAGATTCAGGGCAGCTGTTTCAGTGCAGAAGTTTCAGGGCATGAGATTCAGGACATGAGATTCAGGGCATGAGTTTTAGGACAGGAGATTCAGGGCATGAGTTTCAGGGCATGAGTTTCAGGGCATGAGTTTCAGGGCAGGAGTTTCAGGGCATGTAATTCAGGGCGTGAGTTTCAGGATATGAGATTCATGGCATGAGTTTCAGTGCAGGAGTTTCAGGGCATGAGATTCAGGGCATGAGTTTCAGGGCATGAGTTTCAGGGCAGGTATTTCAGGGCATGTAATTCAGGGCATGAGTTTCTGGGCAGATGATTCAGGGCATGAGTTTTAGGGCATGTGATTCAGGGCATGAGTTTCAGTGCATGAGTTTCAGGGCAGGAGTTTCAGGGTATGTGATTTAGGGCATGAGTTTCAGGGAATGAGGTTCAGGGCATGAGTTTCAGGGCATGAGATTCAGGGCATGAGTTTCAGTGCAGGAACTTGAGGGCATGAGACTCAGTGCACGAGTTTCAGAGCATGAGTTTCAGGGCATGAGGTTCAGGGCATGAGTTTCAGGGCATGAGATTCAGGTCATGAGTTTCAGTGCAGGAACTTGAGGGCATGAGATTCAGTGCACGAGTTTCAGGGCATGAGATTCAGGGCAGGTATTTCAGGGCATGTAATTCAGGGCATGAGTTTCTGGGCAGATGATTCAGGGCAGGAATTTTAGTGCATGTGATTCAGGGCATGAGTTTCAGTGCATGATATTCAGGGCAGTAGTTTCAGGGTATGTGATTTAGGGCATGAGTTTCAGGGCATGAGATTCAGGGCATGAGTTTCAGGGCAGGAGTTTTAGGGCATGTGATTCAGGGCATGAGTTTGAGTGCATGAGTTTCAGGGCAGGAGTTTCAGGGTATGTGAATTAGGGCATGAGTTTCAGGGCATGAGATTCAGGGCTTGAGTTTCAGGGCATGAGATTCAGGGCATGAGATTCAGGGCATGAGTTTCAGGACAGGAGTTTCAGGGCATGAGTTTCAGGGCATGAGTTTCAGGGCAGGAGTTTCAGGGCATGAGATTCAGGGCATGAGTTTCAGGGTAGGTGATTCAGGGCAGGAGTTTCAGGACATGAGATTCAGGGCATGAGTTTCAGTGCAGGAACTTGAGGTCATGAGATTCAGTGCACGAGTTTCAAAGCATGAGATTCAGGGCATGAGATTCAGGGCATGAGTTTCAGGGCAGGAGATTCAGGGCAGGTGTTTCAGTGCAGGAGTTTCAGGACATGAGATTCGGGGCATGAGTTTCAGGGCATGAGTTTCAGGGCAGGAGTTTCAGGGCATGTAATTCAGGGCGTGAGTTTCAGGATATTAGATTCATGGCATGAGTTTCAGTGCAGGAGTTTCAGGGCATGAGATTCAGGGCGTGAGTTTCAGGGCATGAGATTCAGGGCATGAGTTTCAGGGCAGGAGTTTCAGGGCATGTAATTCAGGGCGTGAGTTTCAGGATATGAGATTCATGGCATGAGTTTCAGTGCAGGAGTTTCAGGGCATGAGATTCAGGGCATGAGTTTCAGGGCATGAGATTCAGGGCAGGTATTTCAGGGCATGTAATTCAGGGCATGAGTTTCTGGGCAGATGATTCAGGGCATGAGTTTTAGGGCATGTGATTCAGGGCATGAGTTTCAGTGCATGAGTTTCAGGGCAGGAGTTTCAGGGTATGTGATTTAGGGCATGAGTTTCAGGGCATGAGATTCAGGGCTTGAGTTTCAGGGAATGAGGTTCAGGGCATGAGTTTCAGGGCATGAGATTCAGGGCATGAGTTTCAGTGCAGGAACTTGAGGGCATGAGACTCAGTGCACGAGTTTCAGAGCATGAGTTTCAGGGCATGAGGTTCAGGGCATGAGTTTCAGGGCATGAGATTCAGGTCATGAGTTTCAGTGCAGGAACTTGAGGGCATGAGATTCAGTGCACGAGTTTCAGAGCATGAGATTCAGGGCATGAGATTCAGGGCATGAGTTTCAGGGCATGAGATTCAGGGCAGGTATTTCAGGGCATGTAATTCAGGGCATGAGTTTCTGGGCAGATGATTCAGGGCAGGAATTTTAGTGCATGTGATTCAGGGCATGAGTTTCAGTGCATGAGTTTCAGGGCAGTAGTTTCAGGGTATGTGATTTAGGGCATGAGTTTCAGTGCATGAGATTCAGGGCATGAGTTTCAGGGCAGGAGTTTTAGGGCATGTGATTCAGGGCATGAGTTTGAGTGCATGAGTTTCAGGGCAGGAGTTTCAGGGTATGTGAATTAGGGCATGAGTTTCAGGGCATGAGATTCAGGGCTTGAGTTTCAGGGCATGAGATTCAGGGCATGAGATTCAGGGCATGAGTTTCAGGACAGGAGTTTCAGGGCATGAGTTTCAGGGCATGAGTTTCAGGGCAGGAGTTTCAGGGCATGAGATTCAGGGCATGAGTTTCAGGGTAGGTGATTCAGGGCAGGAGTTTCAGGACATGAGATTCAGGGCATGAGTTTCAGTGCAGGAACTTGAGGTCATGAGATTCAGTGCACGAGTTTCAAAGCATGAGATTCAGGGCATGAGATTCAGGGCATGAGTTTCAGGGCAGGAGATTCAGGGCAGGTGTTTCAGTGCAGGAGTTTCAGGGCATGAGTTTCAGGGCAGGAGTTTCAGGGCATGCAATTCAGGGCGTGAGTTTCAGGATATTAGATTCATGGCATGAGTTTCAGTGCAGGAGTTTCAGGGCATGAGATTCAGGGCGTGAGTTTCAGGGCATGAGATTCAGGGCAGGTATTTCAGGGCATGTAATTCAGGGCATGAGTTTCTGGGCAGATGATTCAGGGCAGGAGTTTTAGGGCATGTGATTCAGGGCATGAGTTTCAGTGCATGAGTTTCAGTGCAGGAGTTTCAGGGCATGAGATTCAGGGCATGAGTTTCAGTGCAGTTAATTGAGGGCATGAGATTCAGTGCACGAGTTTTAGAGCATGAGATTCAGGGCTTCAGTTTCAGGGCAGGAGATTCAGGGCAGGTGTTTCAGTGCAGGAGTTTCAGGGCACGAGATTCAGGGCATGAGATTCAGGGCATGAGTTTCAGGGCATGAGATTCAGTGCAGGTGTTTCAGGGCATGAGATTCAGGGCATGAGTTTCAGTGCATGAATTTGAGGGCAGGAGTTTCAAGGCATGAGATTCAGGGCATGAGTTTCAGTGCATGAGTTTGAGGGCAGGAGTTTCAGGGCATGAGATTCAGGGCATGAGTTTCAGGGCATGAGATTCAGGGCAGGTATTTCAGGGCATGTAATTCAGGGCATGAGTTTCTGGGCAGATGATTCAGGGCATTAGTTTTAGGGCATGTGGATCACGGCATGAGATTCAGTGCATGAGTTTCAGGGCAGGAGTTTCAGGGTATGTGATTTAGGGCATGAGTTTCAGGGCAGGAGTTTTAGGGCATGTGATTCAGGGCATGAGTTTGAGTGCATGAGTTTCAGGGCAGGAGTTTCAGGGTATGTGAATTAGGGCATGAGTTTCAGGGCATGAGATTCAGGGCTTGAGTTTCAGGGCATGAGATTCAGGGCATGAGATTCAGGGCATGAGTTTCAGGACAGGAGTTTCAGGGCATGAGTTTCAGGGCATGAGTTTCAGGGCAGGAGTTTCAGGGCATGAGATTCAGGGCATGAGTTTCAGGGTAGGTGATTCAGGGCAGGAGTTTCAGGACATGAGATTCAGGGCATGAGTTTCAGTGCAGGAACTTGAGGTCATGAGATTCAGTGCACGAGTTTCAAAGCATGAGATTCAGGGCATGAGATTCAGGGCATGAGTTTCAGGGCAGGAGATTCAGGGCAGGTGTTTCAGTGCAGGAGTTTCAGGGCATGAGATTCAGGACATGAGATTCAGGGCATGAGTTTTAGGACAGGAGATTCAGGGCATGAGTTTCAGGGCATGAGTTTCAGGGCATGAGTTTCAGGGCAGGAGTTTCAGGGCATGTAATTCAGGGCGTGAGTTTCAGGATATGAGATTCATGGCATGAGTTTCAGTGCAGGAGTTTCAGGGCATGAGATTCAGGGCATGAGTTTCAGGGCATGAGATTCAGGGCAGGTATTTCAGGGCATGTAATTCAGGGCATGAGTTTCTGGGCAGATGATTCAGGGCATGAGTTTTAGGGCATGTGATTCAGGGCATGAGTTTCAGTGCATGAGTTTCAGGGCAGGAGTTTCAGGGTATGTGATTTAGGGCATGAGTTTCAGGGCATGAGATTCAGGGCTTGAGTTTCAGGGAATGAGGTTCAGGGCATGAGTTTCAGGGCATGAGATTCAGGGCATGAGTTTCAGTGCAGGAACTTGAGGGCATGAGACTCAGTGCACGAGTTTCAGAGCATGAGTTTCAGGGCATGAGGTTCAGGGCATGAGTTTCAGGGCATGAGATTCAGGTCATGAGTTTCAGTGCAGGAACTTGAGGGCATGAGATTCAGTGCACGAGTTTCAGGGCATGAGTTTCAGGGCATGAGATTCAGGGCAGGTATTTCAGGGCATGTAATTCAGGGCATGAGTTACTGGGCAGATGATTCAGGGCAGGAATTTTAGTGCATGTGATTCAGGGCATGAGTTTCAGTGCATGATTTTCAGGGCAGTAGTTTCAGGGTATGTGATTTAGGGCATGAGTTTCAGGGCATGAGATTCAGGGCATGAGTTTCAGGGCAGGAGTTTTAGGGCATGTGATTCAGGGCATGAGTTTGAGTGCATGAGTTTCAGGGCAGGAGTTTCAGGGTATGTGAATTAGGGCATGAGTTTTCAGGGCATGAGATTCAGGGCTTGAGTTTCAGGGCATGAGATTCAGGGCATGAGATTCAGGGCATGAGTTTCAGGACAGGAGTTTCAGGGCATGAGTTTCAGGGCATGAGTTTCAGGGCAGGAGTTTCAGGGCATGAGATTCAGGGCATGAGTTTCAGGGTAGGTGATTCAGGGCAGGAGTTTCAGGACATGAGATTCAGGGCATGAGTTTCAGTGCAGGAACTTGAGGTCATGAGATTCAGTGCACGAGTTTCAAAGCATGAGATTCAGGGCATGAGATTCAGGGCATGAGTTTCAGGGCAGGAGATTCAGGGCAGGTGTTTCAGTGCAGGAGTTTCAGGACATGAGATTCAGGGCATGAGTTTCAGGGCATGAGTTTCAGGGCAGGAGTTTCAGGGCATGTAATTCAGGGCGTGAGTTTCAGGATATTAGATTCATGGCATGAGTTTCAGTGCAGGAGTTTCAGGGCATGAGATTCAGGGCGTGAGTTTCAGGGCATGAGATTCAGGGCATGAGTTTCAGGGCAGGAGTTTCAGGGCATGTAATTCAGGGCGTGAGTTTCAGGATATGAGATTCATGGCATGAGTTTCAGTGCAGAAGTTTCAGGGCATGAGATTCAGGGCATGAGTTTCAGGGCATGAGATTCAGGGCAGGTATTTCAGGGCATGTAATTCAGGGCATGAGTTTCTGGGTAGATGATTCAGGGCATGAGTTTTAGGGCATGTGATTCAGGGCATGAGTTTCAGTGCATGAGTTTCAGGGCAGGAGTTTCAGGGTATGTGATTTAGGGCATGAGTTTCAGGGCATGAGATTCAGGGCTTGAGTTTCAGGGAATGAGGTTCAGGGCATGAGTTTCAGGGCATGAGATTCAGGGCATGAGTTTCAGTGCAGGAACTTGAGGGCATGAGACTCAGTGCACGAGTTTCAGAGCATGAGTTTCAGGGCATGAGGTTCAGGGCATGAGTTTCAGGGCATGAGATTCAGGTCATGAGTTTCAGTGCAGGAACTTGAGGGCATGAGATTCAGTGCACGAGTTTCAGAGCATGAGATTCAGGGCATGAGTTTCAGGGCATGAGATTCAGGGCAGGTATTTCAGGGCATGTAATTCAGGGCATGAGTTTCTGGGCAGATGATTCAGGGCAGGAATTTTAGTGCATGTGATTCAGGGAATGAGTTTCAGTGCATGAGTTTCAGGGCAGTAGTTTCAGGGTATGTGATTTAGGGCATGAGTTTCAGGGCATGAGATTCAGGCATGAGTTTCAGGGCAGGAGTTTTAGGGCATGTGATTCAGGGCATGAGTTTGAGTGCGTGAGTTTCAGGGCAGGAGTTTCAGGGTATGTGAATTAGGGCATGAGTTTCAGGGCATGAGATTCAGGGCTTGAGTTTCAGGGCATGAGATTCAGGGCATGAGATTCAGGGCATGAGTTTCAGGACAGGAGTTTCAGGGCATGAGTTTCAGGGCATGAGTTTCAGGGCAGGAGTTTCAGGGCATGAGATTCAGGGCATGAGTTTCAGGGTAGGTGATTCAGGGCAGGAGTTTCAGGACATGAGATTCAGGGCATGAGTTTCAGTGCAGGAACTTGAGGTCATGAGATTCAGTGCACGAGTTTCAAAGCATGAGATTCAGGGCATGAGATTCAGGGCATGAGTTTCAGGGCAGGAGATTCAGGGCAGGTGTTTCAGTGCAGGAGTTTCAGGGCATGAGATTCAGGGGATGAGTTTCAGGGCATGAGTTTCAGGGCAGGAGTTTCAGGGCATGTAATTCAGGGCGTGAGTTTCAGGATATTAGATTCATGGCATGAGTTTCAGTGCAGGAGTTTCAGGGCATGAGATTCAGGGCGTGAGTTTCAGGGCATGAGATTCAGGGCAGGTATTTCAGGGCATGTAATTCAGGGCATGAGTTTCTGGGCAGATGATTCAGGGCAGGAGTTTTAGGGCATGTGATTCAGGGCATGAGTTTCAGTGCATGAGTTTCAGTGCAGGAGTTTCAGGGCATGAGATTCAGGGCATGAGTTTCAGTGCAGTTAATTGAGGGCATGAGATTCAGTGCACGAGTTTTAGAGCATGAGATTCAGGGCTTCAGTTTCAGGGCAGGAGATTCAGGGCAGGTGTTTCAGTGCAGGAGTTTCAGGGCACGAGATTCAGGGCATGAGATTCAGGGCATGAGTTTCAGGGCATGAGATTCAGTGCAGGTGTTTCAGGGCATGAGATTCAGGGCATGAGTTTCAGTGCATGAATTTGAGGGCAGGAGTTTCAAGGCATGAGATTCAGGGCATGAGTTTCAGTGCATGAGTTTGAGGGCAGGAGTTTCAGGGCATGAGATTCAGGGCATGAGATTCAGGGCAGGTAATTCAGGGCATGTAATTCAGGGCATGAGTTTCTGGGCAGATGATTCAGGGCATTAGTTTTAGGGCATGTGGATCAGGGCATGAGATTCAGTGCATGAGTTTCAGGGCAGGAGTTTCAGGGTATGTGATTTAGGGCATGAGTTTCAGGGCATGTGATTCAGGGCTTGAGTTTCAGGGCATGAGGTTCAGGGCATGAGATTCAGGGCATGAGTTTCAGTGCAGGAACTTGAGGGCATGAGATTCAGTGCACGAGTTTCAGGGCATGAGATTCAGGGCATGAGATTCTGGGCATGAGTTTCAGGGCAGGAGATTCAGGGCAGGTGTTTCAGTGCAGGAATTTCAGGGCATGAGATTCAGGGCATGAGTTTTAGGACAGGAGATTCAGGGAATTATTTTCAGGGCATGCGTTTCAAGGCAGGGGTTTCAGGGTATGTAATTCAGGGCGTGAGTTTCAGGATATGAGATTCATGGCATGAGTTTCAGTGCAGGAGTTTCAGGGCATGAGATTCAGGGCATGAGTTTCAGGGCATGAGATTCAGGACAGGAGTTTCAAGGCATGAAATTCAGGGCTTGAGTTTCACCGCATGAGCTTGAGGGCAGGAGTTTCAGGGCATGAGATTCAGGGCATGAGTTTCAGGGCATGAGATTCAGGGCAGGAATTTCAGGTCATGTAATTCAGGGCATGAGTTTCTGGGCAGATGATTCAGGGCAGGAGTTTTAGGGCATGTGATTCAGGGCATGAGTTTCAGTGCATGAGTTTCAGGGCAGGAGATTCAGGGTATGAGATTTAGGGCATGAGTTTCAGTGCATGAGATTCAGGGCTTGAGTTTCAGGGCATGATTTTCAGGGCAGGAGATTCAGGGCAGGTGTTTCAGTGCAGGAGTTTCAGGGCCTGAGATTCAGGGCATGAGATTCAGGGCATGAGTTTCAGGATATGAGATTCATGGCATGAGTTTCAGTGCAGGAGTTTCAGGGCAAGAGTTTCAGGGCATGAGATTCAGGGCTTGAGTTTCAGGGCATGAGGTTCAGGGCATGAGTTTCAGGGCATGAGATTCAGGGCATGAGTTTCAGTGCAGTTAATTGAGGGCATAAGATTCAGTGCACGAGTTTTAGAGCATGAGATTCAGGGCTTCATTTTCAGGGCAGGAGATTCAGGGCAGGTGTTTCAGTGCAGGCGTTTCAGGGCATGAGATTCAGGGCATGAGATTCAGGGCATGAGTTTCAGGACAGGAGATTCAGGGCATGAGTTTCAGGGCATGAGTTTCAGGGCATGAGTTTCAGGGCAGGAGTTTCAGGGCATGTGATTCAGGGCGTGAGTTTCAGGGCATGAGATTCAGGGCAGGTGTTTCAGGGCATGTAATTCAGGGCATGAGTTTCTGGGCAGATGATTCAGGGCATTAGTTTTAGGGCATGTGGTTCAGGGCATGAGATTCAGTGCATGAGTTTCAGGGCAGGAGTTTCAGGGTATGTGATTTAGGGCATGAGTTTCAGGGCATGAGATTCAGGGCTTGAGTTTCAGGGCATGAGGTTCAGGGCATGAGTTTCAGGGCATGAGATTCAGGGCATGAGTTTCAGTGCAGGAACTTGAGGGCATGAGATTCAGTGCACGAGCTTCAGAGCATGAGATTCAGGGCATGAGATTCAGGGCATGAGTTTCAGTGCAGGAATTTCAGGGCATGAGATTCAGGGCATGAGATTCAGGGCATGAGTTTTAGGAAAGGAGATTCAGGGAATGAGTTTCAGGGCATGCGTTTCAAGGCAGGAGTTTCAGGGTATGTAATTCAGGGCGTGAGTTTCAGGATATGGGATTCATGGCATGAGTTTCAGTGCAGGAGTTTCACTGCATGAGATTGAGGGCAGGAGTTTCAGGGCATGAGATTCAGGGCATGAGTTTCAGGGCATGAGATTCAGGGCAGGAATTTCAGGGCATGTAATTCAGGGCATGAGTTTCTGGGCAGATGATTCAGGGCAGGAGTTTTAGGGCATGTGATTCAGGGCATGAGTTTCAGTGCATGAGTTTCAGGGCAGGAGATTCAGGGTTTGAGTTTCAGGGCATGATTTTCAGGGCAGGAGATTCAGGGCAGGTGTTTCAGTGCAGGAGTTTCTGGGCATGAGATTCAGGGCATGAGATTCAGGGCGTGAGTTTCAGGATATGAGATTCATGGCATGAGTTTCAGTGCAGGAGTTTCAGGGCATGAGATTCAGGGCATGAGTTTCAGAGCATGAGATTCAGGGCATGAGATTCAGGGCATGATTTTCAGGGCAGGAGATTCAGGGCAGGTGTTTCAGTGCAGGAGTTTCAGGGCATGAGATTCAGGGCATGAGATTCAGGGCATGAGTTTCAGGACAGGAGATTCAGGGCATGAGTTTCAGGGCATGAGTTTCAGGGCATGAGATTCAGGGCATGAGATTCAGGGCTTCATTTTCAGGGCAGGAGTTTCAGGGCAGGTGTTTCAGTGCAGGAGTTTCAGGGCACGAGATTCAGGGCATGAGATTCAGGGCATGAGTTTCAGGGCATGAGTTTCAGGGCATGAGTTTCAGGGCAGGAGTTTCAGGGCATGTGATTCAAGGCGTGAGTTTCAGGATATGAGATTCATGGCATGATTTTCAGTGCAGGTGTTTCAGGGCATGAGATTCAGGGCATGAGTTTCAGTGCATGAGTTTGAGGGCAGGAGTTTCAAGGCATGAGATTCAGGGCATGAGTTTCAGTGCATGAGTTTGAGGGCAGGAGTTTCAGGCCATGAGATTAAGGGCATGAGTTTCAGGGCATGAGATTCAGGGCAGGTGTTTCAGGGCATGTAATTCAGGGCATGAGTTTCTGGGCAGATGATTCAGGGCAGGAGTTTCAGGGTATGTGATTTAGGGCATGAGTTTCAGGGCATGAGATTCAGGGCTTGAGTTTCAGGGCATGAGGTTAAGGGCATGAGTTTCAGGGCATGAGATTCAGGGCTTGAGTTTCAGTGCGGGAACTTGAGGGCATGAGATTCAGTGCACGAGTTTCAGAGCATGAGATTCAGGGCATGAGATTCAGGTCATGATTTTCAAGGCAGGAGATTCAGGGCAGGTGTTTCAGTGCAGGAGTTTCAGGACATGAGATTCAGGGCATGAGTTTCAGTGCAGTAACTTGAGGTCATGAGATTCAGTGCACGAGTTTCAGAGCGTGAGATTCAGGGCATGACATTCAGGGCATGAGTTTCAGGGCAGGAGATTCAGGGCAGGTGTTTCAGTGCAGGAGTTTCAGGGCATGAGATTCAGGACATGAGATTCAGGGCATGAGTTTTAGGACAGGAGATTCAGGGCATGAGTTTCAGGGCAGGAGTTTCAGGGCATGTAATTCAGGGCGTGAGTTTCAGGATATGAGATTCATGGCATGAGTTTCAGTGCAGGAGTTTCAGGGCATGAGATTCAGGGCATGAGTTTCAGGGCATGAGATTCAGGGCAGGTATTTCAGGGCTTGTAATTCAGGGCATGAGTTTCAGGGCATGAGATTCAGGGCATGAGTTTTAGTGCAGTTAATTCAGGGCATGAGATTCAGTGCACGAGTTTTAGAGCATGAGATTCAGGGCTTCATTTTCAGGGCAGGAGATTCAGGGCAGGTGTTTCAGTGCAGGAGTTTCAGGGCACGAGATTCAGGGCATGAGATTCAGGGCATGAGTTTCAGAGCATGAGATTCAGTGCAGGTGTTTCAGGGCATGAGATTCAGGGCATGAGTTTCAGTGCATGAATTTGAGGGCAGGAGTTTCAAGGCATGAGATTCAGGGCATGAGTTTCAGTGCATGAGTTTGAGGGCAGGAGTTTCAGGGCATGAGATTCAGGGCATGAGTTTCAGGGCATGAGATTCAGGGCAGGTATTTCAGGGCATGTAATTCAGGGCATGAGTTTCTGGGCAGATGATTCAGGGCATTAGTTTTAAGGCATGTGGATCAGGGCATGAGATTCAGGGCTTGAGTTTCAGGGCATGAGGTTCAGGGCATGAGATTGAGGGCATGAGTTTCAGTGCAGGAAATTGAGGGCATGAGATTCAGTGCACGAGTTTCAGAGCATGAGATTCAGGGCATGAGATTCTGGGCATGAGTTTCAGGGCAGGAGATTCAGGGCAGGTGTTTCAGTGCAGGAATTTCAGGGCATGAGATTCAGGGCATGAGTTTTAGGACTGGAGATTCAGGGAATGATTTTCAGGGCATGCGTTTCAAGGCAGGAGTTTCAGGGTATGTAATTCAGGGCGTGAGTTTCAGGATATGAGATTCATGGCATGAGTTTCAGTGCAGGAGTTTCAGGGCATGAGATTCAGGGCATGAGTTTCAGGGCATGAGATTCAGGACAGGAGTTTCAAGGCATGAAATTCAGGGCTTGAGTTTCAGGGCATGAGGTTCAGGGCATGAGTTTCAGGGCATGAGATTCAGGGCAGGAGATTCAGGGTATGAGATTTAGGGCATGAGTTTCAGTGCATGAGATTCTGGGCTTGAGTTTCAGGGCATGATTTTCAGGGCAGGAGATTCAGGGCAGGTGTTTCAGTGCAGGAGTTTCAGGGCATGAGATTCAGGGCATGAGATTCAGGGCATGAGTTTCAGGATATGAGATTCATGGCATGAGTTTCAGTGCAGGAGATTCAGGGCATGAGTTTCAGTGCATAAGTTTGAGGGCAGGAGTTTCAAGGCATGAGATTCAGGGCATGAGTTTCAGTGCATGAGTTTGAGGGCAGGAGTTTCAGGGCATGTAATTCAGGGCGTGAGTTTCAGTGCATGAGATTCAGGGCAGATATTTCAGGGCATGTAATTCAGGGCATGAGTTTCTGGGCAGCTGATTCGTGGCAGGAATTTTAGGGCATGTGATTCAGGGCATGAGTTTCAGGGCATGAGTTTCAGTGCAGGAGTTTCAGGGCATGAGATTCAGGGCATGAATTTCAGGGCATGAGATTCAGGGCATGAGTTTCAGGGCAGGAGTTTTAGGGCATGTGATTCAGGGCATGAGTTTGAGTGCATGAGTTTCAGGGCAGGAGTTTCAGGGTATGTGAATTAGGGCATGAGTATCAGGGCATGAGATTCAGGGCTTGAGTTTCAGGGCATGAGATTCAGGGCATGAGATTCAGGGCATGAGTTTCAGGACAGGAGTTTCAGGGCATGAGTTTCAGGGCATGAGTTTCAGGGCAGGAGTTTCAGGGCATGAGATTCAGGGCATGAGTTTCAGGGTAGGTGATTCAGGGCAGGAGTTTCAGGACATGAGATTCAGGGCATGAGTTTCAGTGCAGGAACTTGAGGTCATGAGATTCAGTGCACGAGTTTCAAAGCATGAGATTCAGGGCATGAGATTCAGGGCATGAGTTTCAGTGCATGAGTTTGAGGGCAGGAGTTTCAAGGCATGAGATTCAGGGCATGAGTTTCAGTGCATGAGTTTGAGGGCAGGAGTTTCAGGCCATGAGATTAAGGGCATGAGTTTCAGGGCATGAGTTTCAGTGCATGAGTTTGAGGGCAGGAGTTTCAGGCCATGAGATTAAGGGCATGAGTTTCAGGGCATGAGATTCAGGGCAGGTGTTTCAGGGCATGTAATTCAGGGCATGAGTTTCTGGGCAGATGATTCAGGGCAGGAGTTTCAGGGTATGTGATTTAGGGCATGAGTTTCAGGGCATGAGATTCAGGGCTTGAGTTTCAGGGCATGAGGTTAAGGGCATGAGTTTCAGGGCATGAGATTCAGGGCTTGAGTTTCAGTGCGGGAACTTGAGGGCATGAGATTCAGTGCACGAGTTTCAGAGCATGAGATTCAGGGCATGAGATTCAGGTCATGATTTTCAAGGCAGGAGATTCAGGGCAGGTGTTTCAGTGCAGGAGTTTCAGGACATGAGATTCAGGGCATGAGTTTCAGTGCAGTAACTTGAGGTCATGAGATTCAGTGCACGAGTTTCAGAGCGTGAGATTCAGGGCATGAGATTCAGGGCATGAGTTTCAGGGCAGGAGATTCAGGGCAGGTGTTTCAGTGCAGGAGTTTCAGGGCATGAGATTCAGGACATGAGATTCAGGGCATGAGTTTTAGGACAGGAGATTCAGGGCATGAGTTTCAGGGCAGGAGTTTCAGGGCATGTAATTCAGGGCGTGAGTTTCAGGATATGAGATTCATGGCATGAGTTTCAGTGCAGGAGTTTCAGGGCATGAGATTCAGGGCATGAGTTTCAGGGCATGAGATTCAGGGCAGGTATTTCAGGGCATGTAATTCAGGGCATGAGTTTCTGGGCAGATGATTCAGGGCATGAGTTTTAGGGCATGTGATTCAGGGCATGAGTTTAAGTGCATGAGTTTCAGGGCAGGAGTTTCAGGTTATGTGATTTAGGGCATGAGTTTCAGGGCATGAGATTCAGGGCATGAGTTTTAGTGCAGTTAATTGAGGGCATGAGATTCAGTGCACGAGTTTTAGAGCATGAGATTCAGGGCTTCATTTTCAGGGCAGGAGATTCAGGGCAGGTGTTTCAGTGCAGGAGTTTCAGGGCACGAGATTCAGGGCATGAGATTCAGGGCATGAGTTTCAGAGCATGAGATTCAGTGCAGGTGTTTCAGGGCATGAGATTCAGGGCATGAGTTTCAGTGCATGAATTTGAGGGCAGGAGTTTCAGGGCATGAGATTCAGGGCATGAGTTTCAGTGCATGAGTTTGAGGGCAGGAGTTTCAGGGCATGAGATTCAGGGCATGAGTTTCAGGGCATGAGATTCAGGGCAGGTATTTCAGGGCATGTAATTCAGGGCATGAGTTTCTGGGCAGATGATTCAGGGCATTAGTTTTAGGGCATGTGGATCAGGGCATGAGATTCAGTGCATGAGTTTCAGGGCAGGAGTTTCAGGGTATGTGATTTAGGGCATGAGTTTCAGGGCATGAGATTCAGGGCTTGAGTTTCAGGGCATGAGGTTCAGGGCATGAGATTGAGGGCATGAGTTTCAGTGCAGGAAATTGAGGGCATGAGATTCAGTGCACGAGTTTCAGAGCATGAGATTCAGGGCATGAGATTCTGGGCATGAGTTTCAGGGCAGGAGATTCAGGGCAGGTGTTTCAGTGCAGGAATTTCAGGGCATGAGATTCAGGGCATGAGTTTTAGGACAGGAGATTCAGGGAATGATTTTCAGGGCATGCGTTTCAAGGCAGGAGTTTCAGGGTATGTAATTCAGGGCGTGAGTTTCAGGATATGAGATTCATGGCATGAGTTTCAGTGCAGGAGTTTCAGGGCATGAGATTCAGGGCATGAGTTTCAGGGCATGAGATTCAGGACAGGAGTTTCAAGGCATGAAATTCAGGGCTTGAGTTTCAGGGCATGAGGTTCAGGGCATGAGTTTCAGGGCATGAGATTCAGAGCAGGAGATTCAGGGTATGAGATTTAGGGCATGAGTTTCAGTGCATGAGATTCTGGGCTTGAGTTTCAGGGCATGATTTTCAGGGCAGGAGATTCAGGGCAGGTGTTTCAGTGCAGGAGTTTCAGGGCATGAGATTCAGGGCATGAGATTCAGGGCATGAGTTTCAGGATATGAGATTCATGGCATGAGTTTCAGTGCAGGAGATTCAGGGCATGAGTTTCAGTGCATAAGTTTGAGGGCAGGAGTTTCAAGGCATGAGATTCAGGGCATGAGTTTCAGTGCATGAGTTTGAGGGCAGGAGTTTCAGGGCATGTAATTCAGGGCGTGAGTTTCAGTGCATGAGATTCAGGGCAGATATTTCAGGGCATGTAATTCAGGGCATGAGTTTCTGGGCAGATGATTCAGGGCAGGAGTTTCAGGACATGAGATTCAGGGCATGAGTTTCAGTGCAGGAACTTGAGGTCATGAGATTCAGTGCACGAGTTTCAAAGCATGAGATTCAGGGCATGAGATTCAGGGCATGAGTTTCAGGGCAGGAGATTCAGGGCAGGTGTTTCAGTGCAGGAGTTTCAGGGCATGAGATTCAGGGCATGAGTTTCAGGGCATGAGTTTCAGGGCAGGAGTTTCAGGGCATGTAATTCAGGGCGTGAGTTTCAGGATATTAGATTCATGGCATGAGTTTCAGTGCAGGAGTTTCAGGGCATGAGATTCAGGGCGTGAGTTTCAGGGCATGAGATTCAGGGCAGGAATTTCAGGGCATGTAATTCAGGGCATGAGTTTCTGGGCAGATGATTCAGGGCAGGAGTTTTAGGGCATGTGATTCAGGGCATGAGTTTCAGTGCATGAGTTTCAGTGCAGGAGTTTCAGGGCATGAGATTCAGGGCATGAGTTTCAGTGCAGTTAATTGAGGGCATGAGATTCAGTGCACGAGTTTTAGAGCATGAGATTCAGGGCTTCAGTTTCAGGGCAGGAGATTCAGGGCAGGTGTTTCAGTGCAGGAGTTTCAGGGCACGAGATTCAGGGCATGAGATTCAGGGCATGAGTTTCAGGGCATGAGATTCAGTGCAGGTGTTTCAGGGCATGAGATTCAGGGCATGAGTTTCAGTGCATGAATTTGAGGGCAGGAGTTTCAAGGCATGAGATTCAGGGCATGAGTTTCAGTGCATGAGTTTGAGGGCAGGAGTTTCAGGGCATGAGATTCAGGGCATGAGATTCAGGGCAGGTATTTCAGGGCATGTAATTCAGGGCATGAGTTTCTGGGCAGATGATTCAGGGCATTAGTTTTAGGGCATGTGGATCAGGGCATGAGATTCAGTGCATGAGTTTCAGTGCAGGAGTTTCAGTGCAGGAGTTTCAGGGTATGTGATTTAGGGCATGAGTTTCAGGGCATGAGATTCAGGGCTTGAGTTTCAGGGCATGAGGTTCAGGGCATGAGATTCAGGGCATGAGTTTCAGTGCAGGAACTTGAGGGCATGAGATTCAGTGCACGAGTTTCAGGGCATGAGATTCAGGGCATGAGATTCTGGGCATGAGTTTCAGGGCAGGAGATGCAGGGCAGGTGTTTCAGTGCAGGAATTTCAGGGCATGAGATTCAGGGCATGAGTTTTAGGACAGGAGATTCAGGGAATTATTTTCAGGGCATGCGTTTCAAGGCAGGGGTTTCAGGGTATGTAATTCAGGGCGTGAGTTTCAGGATATGAGATTCATGGCATGAGTTTCAGTGCAGGAGTTTCAGGGCATGAGATTCAGGGCATGAGTTTCAGGGCATGAGATTCAGGACAGGAGTTTCAAGGCATGAAATTCAGGGCTTGAGTTTCACCGCATGAACTTGAGGGCAGGAGTTTCAGGGCATGAGATTCAGGGCATGAGTTTCAGGGCATGAGATTCAGGGCAGGAATTTCAGGTCATGTAATTCAGGGCATGAGTTCCTGGGCAGATGATTCAGGGCAGGAGTTTTAGGGCATGTGATTCAGGGCATGAGTTTCAGTGCATGAGTTTCAGGGCAGGAGATTCAGGGTATGAGATTTAGGGCATGAGTTTCAGTGCATGAGATTCAGGGCTTGAGTTTCAGGGCATGATTTTCAGGGCAGGAGATTCAGGGCAGGTGTTTCAGTGCAGGAGTTTCAGGGCATGAGATTCAGGGCATGAGATTCAGGGCATGAGTTTCAGGATATGAGATTCATGGCATGAGTTTCAGTGCAGGAGTTTCAGGGCAAGAGTTTCAGGGCATGAGATTCAGGGCTTGAGCTTCAGGGCATGAGGTTCAGGGCATGAGTTTCAGGGCATGAGATTCAGGGCATGAGTTTCAGTGCAGTTAATTGAGGGCATAAGATTCAGTGCACGAGTTTTAGAGCATGAGATTCAGGGCTTCATTTTCAGGACAGGAGATTCAGGGCATGAGTTTCAGGGCATGAGTTTCAGGGCATGAGTTTCAGGGCAGGAGTTTCAGGGCATGTGATTCAGGGCGTGAGTTTCAGGGCATGAGATTCAGGGCAGGTGTTTCAGGGCATGTAATTCAGGGCATGAGTTTCTGGGCAGATGATTCAGGGCATTAGTTTTAGGGCATGTGGTTCAGGGCATGAGATTCAGTGCATGAGTTTCAGGGCAGGAGTTTCAGGGTATGTGATTTAGGGCATGAGTTTCAGGGCAAGAGTTTCAGGGCATGAGATTCAGGGCTTGAGTTTCAGGGCATGAGGTTCAGGGCATGAGTTTCAGGGCATGAGATTCAGGGCATGAGTTTCAGTGCAGTTAATTGAGGGCATAAGATTCAGTGCACGAGTTTTAGAGCATGAGATTCAGGGCTTCATTTTCAGGACAGGAGATTCAGGGCATGAGTTTCAGGGCATGAGTTTCAGGGCATGAGTTTCAGGGCAGGAGTTTCAGGGCATGTGATTCAGGGCGTGAGTTTCAGGGCATGAGATTCAGGGCAGGTGTTTCAGGGCATGTAATTCAGGGCATGAGTTTCTGGGCAGATGATTCAGGGCATTAGTTTTAGGGCATGTGGTTCAGGGCATGAGATTCAGTGCATGAGTTTCAGGGCAGGAGTTTCAGGGTATGTGATTTAGGGCATGAGTTTCAGGGCATGAGATTCAGGGCTTGAGTTTCAGGGCATGAGGTTCAGGGCATGAGTTTCAGGGCATGAGATTCAGGGCATGAGTTTCAGTGCAGGAACTTGAGGGCATGAGATTCAGTGCACGAGTTTCAGAGCATGAGATTCAGGGCATGAGATTCAGGGCATGAGTTTCAGTGCAGGAATTTCAGGGCATGAGATTCAGGGCATGAGATTCAGGGCATGAGTTTTAGGAAAGGAAATTCAGGGCATGAGTTTCAGGGCATGAGTTTCAGGGCAGGAGTTTCAGGGTATGTAATTCAGGGCGTGAGTTTCAGGATATGAGATTCATGGCATGTGTTTCAGTGCAGGAGTTTCAGGGCTTGAGATTCAGGGCATGAGTTTCAGGGCATG